>NC_050473.1:12283364-12545646 GCF_013373865.1 Monomorium pharaonis
TGACGGCAAATTGCTCATGGGTATCCGCCGATATTGCCGATGCGTTTCGTGCCGCCCGGCGGCGCGGCGGAAGAACTCTTTCGTATCCGCCGGCGAAGATGCGCAGTGCGCATTAAAGGCGCCTTCCCCGACGAGATCTCTCGCGTAGATTACGCTTTTCCGGGCGAACCGGGCGAAATACTCGTGCTCCGCCAAATTTCGCCGACACTTTATTATCCCCGCAACTTCCAAGTTACGAAATCTCGGCGCTCAGACCCTGAAGCGAAATATTTTCAAGAGACGCGAAAACTAGAGACGGATGGCAACAATTCGTACTTAATGACGTAGTGATCGCGCGATTCACGAGATCCCCGAGCAAAAATAGCACTTCCTGCGTCCGGCAGCGGACTCCGTTTTTGTCGCCCGGTAAATTGAGTAAGCTCGGGTTTAATCGAATACTCGGCGGTGCCGCGGCAAGAAATAAAACAAGAGCCAGCTGGGAGGACGATTGAAAACGCGGCCGGTATCTCTTATTGCACCTGCAATTGCACCTCGTATTAAATTCGAATTTATTGTAACCCGAGATATAACATCGCGCGACATGTATCTCCGCGTACGTACCCGTCGACGGAATCAAAATCGCGAACGAAGGATTTATCTGCAACGGACGGATCGAAGCGCACGACGCACAACGATGATAACGTTGTCTAGGCAACGTCGTCCGGCGATATTAAATATCCTCGACATTTTTTAGTTAAAAATATCAACCTGCCGTGTTGCAAACTTTGAGTAAATACGGCTCTATTTACATTTTATCTGCGGCGAGAGAGCTTTTTATTCGCAGCAGTAGTAGTAATAGTAGTAGTAGTAGTAGTAGCGTCACGGGCTTGTGTATAAATTTAAATAAGCTTTCTCGTAATAATTTACAGTGTACGGTACGCGAGTTGTATTTCCGGCCCCATTAAGATCTATCTACTTCTGCTCGTCTGCAGCAACTAACGCGTATCTCCGATTTCCAAGTAATACCTTCTGCCTTTGACAACTAATGATTAAAGATTCTTTCGTCTTCGCGAAAGGTAACGTTGCGCTGATGTTAGATAAATTAGTGCGAGGGCTATATAACGCGAAATCTCGTTTTAGAATGTTATTGACATTGTTACATCTTAGTCCAACCAAGTGTAACCAACAACGTGACGACGCTTTGATCCTTACACGCAATTATCTAGAAATTTATCAAGAGTCAATAATGTTCTGGATGCAGTTATTTTCACATTTGGAATTGTAAGTTAAGGAGAATGGTGATCCGCGGAGAGATTAATTTCAAGAGTTAAAGGAAAAGTCGAGTACCAAGCGATATGGAGCTAAAGTAAACGCGGGTGTGCGCGGCGCGCGATTTATTTGATGAAAACGGCAGGCTAACCGGATACTCCTTGTTATTGCGTGACGTGTCGGCTATAAAGCCCCCGACGAATTATGGCGCGGATTTGCCATGTGGAGTAACGCCGTGCCTTTTGAAGTCAAACGCGGAAATTCACGCGCCGTCACCCGGACGTAATCGACGTATGCACGACTCCCGGCGAATCAAAAAATCAGAAACGCAGTAATGGCTTCGGACCGTCCGTCGGCAATACTTTTCATCGCAACGGACGTACGCGGTTGCAGTATAATTGAAATGTTAACGTCAGTTACAACTTGATAAAAGCAAAAATCGTATTATTTTTTTTTTTTCTGAAAGTCAAATTACAAACTGCGCTAATTGAAATTTCACGGTCACGGAGATACAACGTTGTAATTAAAATTGTACTTTGTCGAAATGGTAGCGATGGAAACGACTCGCGCGACACGTACGTTTCGATGAGCGTATAGGTACGTTGTAGCGGCATCAATTATTGAAAATGCACGAAAAGATCTTGTTGTGATTGAGCGACGATGAAAACTTTAATGCACATTTATAGAAAGCAAAATTGCAATCGGAAAACGAATCGCAGTAGCAAATAATTAATCCGACAATAACGTATGTATGTGTAACTTGCACGCGAAATTCATTGCACGCGACAAATTGCCACGGCAAAAAACGAACCGAACAATGTGCTTGAAATGTATTGTTGCATTGCGCAGAACTTGTGCAAGTTCAATTCGCGAGCTCCATATGTCTGCATCAGTTTTTTGATATTTATAAAATTCAATTTTATAAATAACAATGTTTGCGTGTACGTATGCGCGTCTTTATATGTATTAATGTGGATACCGACGCGTACGTATATACGAACGTTAGAATTATACTCCACATTTGGAGATTGTATTGAGAATAATCATAACGACTTCAAGCGGAACTGTATAATCTCACGCTATATCGTTGCACCACACGCAAACGCGAAAGATAAAAAAAAGTCCTTCTTCTTTCCTCGTGTCAGTAATTCGGTCGTGATCGTCTCGCCATCCGCGAAATCGTTACTTCGCCCGGGAATTATCGATAAAACCTACGGAAGAAAGTAATTGCTGTGGCAATAAAGTGGCCACCATCGCGTGCGGCAATCTGCAGAGACGACGACGAACGTAGTGCAAAACGAAGAGCGTGAAAACGAGAGAGAGAGAGAGAGAGAGAGAGAGAGAGAGAGAGAGAGAGAGACGGGGAAAAATAAGGGATGTAAGGGCGATGAGGGAGAAAGCGTCACAGCGGGTCTTTCGCTGTACTCCCTTCTCTTCGTACTTTTTACTTGTTTGCCTCTCATCATCGAGGCCATTGTTCGCCCTGAAGATCATCGTGGCGAGTTGAATGGCCCTTAAACAGCAGTCCGCGTGTGCCACTACCGTGCACAGTCACTGTATGCGACGAAGAACACATACGTTACATCAGCATGGTGTTCGCTTGACAACCGGAACTTTCCTTCCCCCCACGAATGAACAATAAATCAGAGTAATCGTAATACTGCTGAAATTAATTGATTACCGTGTTTGATGACCGCTAGGAAAAGGAAGTACTCGGCGGTGCCAATTTTGTCTCATTTTTGTTTTTTGTTTTACTGTCGGGAGTGCGAAAAGTAAGATAAATGTCTCAGTAATCGATACGGTCTCCATGTTCAAACACTTATACTAAACTTTATCATATTAAAGATTGATTGTAACCTTTAAATTCTTTAAGACATTTATAAAATAGATTATTTCGAATATTAAGAAAATTAACGTTACACACACGAAGAATTAATTTGTTGCGCAACTAGGTGAGAGTTTATATTTTAATTTTTTTAACATTTTTTAAAAAGCATATATTTACCAAGATAATATTTTTTATACGTTAATAATAAAATGTTACATTTAAGTTAATTATAAAATTAAATTATTTTATATCGTGATTTCTTATAAAAATTCAACATTTTTGGTTTCATATCGCCCGATTCCTGGGACATTTACTTTAGTATACCTTAACATCGCGAAGCGAGCACCGAGTAATTCCGATGTTAAATGGCAATTCGGAATGTAATTCAGTTTTTCAAACGGATAATTAATTTTGCATCATTCGCGGCCGACCGTATTTAATAACGTTTTCCATTATGTTATTAAAGCCATTAATGTAACGGACATGGGAGCGGTTAAATTCAACGGGGAGAAATATGTAACTATTTTATTAGCGAATTGAGAGTACTTGATTGTACTTTGTTAGCTAGCGATGGCTGATAAACCGATACGTTAACTTTGTAACATTTATCGCGCAAACAGACCAATACACCCAGCCAATTCGGAAGTTGGCGTTGATTTGGAATACACCGCACCGCCGGTGGTGGTGGTGGTGCGACATAAATGTATATGCGTTCAAACATCAAGTGTGAATGAAACATGCGAAACGATTCTGTTTGAATATAGTTGGTATCGCAGTGGTCATAAAATTTTTCCTTACAGATATATCGCGTTATACAAACCGCGCGTGCATGATAGATTACACGGTCAAACGCGCCTACGTTGCACACCTTTGCAAAGTATACATTAAGCCGGTGACATTTATCATCCCGATGAAGTTATGTGGCCAAGCGACGGACTGCCTCTATCGCGCGAGCGAGAGAAATGCAAAAGGTAGCAACGTCACGGAATATTTTCCACGAAACGACGTCAAATATTTGCTGTTAATCTAACGATCTGTCGAATCGGAAAATCCAGGGTTAAAATTTGCAGTGTAACCGTGATGGTTCGCAGGCGAGGAGGGAGACGAGTGATAAGTACTAGATAGATCGAAAATTCTCACGTTTGCAATTAAACTTTATCGTGATAGCGTTAAACGGATAGATTCCCCGAGGAAAAGCCGAAGACGCCGTCCTTCTTTGCATTTGCGTTCGTTTCATGCTCGAGCGCGTGAGAGATGACAAATGACAGCGTCCGATCTCCGTCGTGACTCATCCAGTTTTATGAGCGAGAGTCCGAAAAAATCGTTCCGATCGAAATCGAAACGCCCGTCCCGACGGAGTCGCGTAAGCCCGGGCGCTTCCCGAAGGTCCGCCTCTTGAATAATGCAGGACGTCGTCGCGCGAGAAACGTCGAACGTGACCGAAATGAAAGGAAAGGGCGCGCGGGATGGTGGGAAAAAAGAAAAAAAAAAAGGAGCGACGGGGGGCAACGTGTCTCTGACGCCGCGCCGTGGCTCGGTCAAAGAACGCTTTAAAGCGAGTCTGATCCCCGCGCGGTCGTCTCGTGAATGACGAAATCGGAAGCGATCAGCGGAAGCTCGGAACTTAAGAGTTCGAGCGAAGGTACTCGTTCCTTCCGGCGACCGATCGCTCCTTTTTACGACGGATTATCGGGAGGAACGTCCTCAGAAGACGTGCGATTGAATGTCTCACTAAGTAATCGCGTCGCGCAATAATAAGCGTGTGGATCTATTTTTCTAATTATTGTATTTACATATTTTATTACATTTATGCTTTGATATTGCCGAATTAGAACCGATCAGGAAACAAATGATTAATAATTTATAAGTGAAAGGTATTTTACATCTTTTTCGAATATATATATTTTTTTTTTCCCCGTTGATGCACAAAAATTTTTTTTAGAAGAATATTAGTCCAGAAAGCTCGCAGAGAGCGATCCCCGGGACTAATAAATGTCTCATGCTGACGCGACGACGCGAATCGATGCGAATTTATTAGTCAGGCTTGCCTTTGTCCTGCGTTATTACGAAATTCGTGCGGTCCGTCGAGGCTTTTCGAGGCCGCTCCCCCCGATCGATTATGCAAAAACGCGGCTGACTCTTTTGATATCGACACAATATAGCCGATAAAAAAAATAGAAGACACAGAGGGAAAGAGAGTGGAGAAAAAGAACGGCCGGATGCCGGCGTGTCAACAGGTCGATAAAGGGTTGGAAACGCGTGCACGTGCCCGCGCAAATATTTGCAAGTCCGCACCTTGGACATCGGCGGAGCACATCCTTTTTGGACTCTTGCTTTTCGTAAATATGAATGCTGCTTTGAGAATTGAGATCGATAAATAATTAAAATGACGGAACAATGGTAACGCGACGATGACGATGAGAGTGTTGCGAGAGTAGACGGGTGCCTGCCCCGATATTGTTCGTTAACGCCTTGACATCAGTCATAATAAGTCAGAGACGTTAAATGTAGAATTAAAATGGAATTTTTTTAAACGCAATACATAAATCGCGTGATGGATATATGTATTACCTCTCGCCTGAAATCTAAATTTAAAACTTGTAATAAAATGTAAACTAAAACGCGTGTAGAATTTTTAATAACGTCCAGTTATAGAATTATTGGTCGCGACATTTATATATGTATATATATATATATATATATATATAGAGAGAGAGAGAGAGAGAGAGACCTCTCGATTAAATAGCATAAAAAAAAGTTAAATTGAAGCGTTAGCATAGGAAGTGAACCAGGGAAGTAAGCAGAATGAAAGAAAATTGTCGGGTAAACGTAGGACGAGGATTTCTATTTTCTTCAAGTCTGCTATGAAGCGGATCAATTTCATTTTCCCTCAAGAGTAGAAGAAAAACAAGCTCTCTCTTTCTCTCTCCCTCCCTCTTGTCTGGTGTCGAGATGAGGAGACGAGCGAAAAGTGTCGACAGCAGAATACCTTAAACTCTGGAAAGTTGTTAATCTCATTGGTTTTTTTCTTTCCATCGCGGTTTCGTTCGATACTCCAACCCCGACAGAAGCTTCTTCTTCATCGTCCACCGACATCGTCTCCGAGCGAACGTAACAGCAATCCCAAGTTAAAACGAAGTTTTGTTAAGAAAGTAAGCACAATTTATTCTGTTTTTTTTTTCCGAGCTTCTCGAACTGCGATTTGCTCCGACTTGTCTCTAGTGGCGAAATAGATAATCAACGATTTATACGAAGCCAGTTAAGTCCTGCTTATTCTGAAATATAATGATGGAGATTTTAACTTATCGCGATGCAAAATTATTTGATAACAGTCAATTTATATAATTTATGAAGGAAGCAATTTATGACGGAATTTATACACGAAGTGTGTGTTGTAGTTTCCAAGAATATAACTCATTGATTATTATTATGAACTGATCTGGATGTTTCGAGAACTATGCGCAAGAATGCCGCAACATCCTATGTTGAGCACTCGATAAAAGATTATATGTATATGGTACAATGTTATGTTAAAAATGTGTCTATTTGTGTGTGTGTCTAACAAGGGAAGTGCGCAAAGTGTTAATCGCAAATGGATATGTGTTATATATCGTTCGAAAGGTCTTGTCAAGTAGAATTTATGTGTGCAATATTTCGCTTGAATGGCGCCTTTAGAGGACACTATGCGTAATGTAATTTACATAACTATTTGAGTTTCTATAAAAGCTAATTGGAGTTTTTGCTTCAAAAATAGTATCAAATAAAAGGTGTCTACTAGTATAATTAGTTGCATAAGTTTTATTTAGGATATTTTATTTAATTCAAGATAAACTGCATTTTCTATTTTATTTTAAAAATACAAAAAGTCCAAAAAACCAAAAAGTTATTGGCAATAAGATACTTTAATATAACATAAATTGCACTTTTTATTTTTTTTAAACAAAAATAAAATAAAGAAAAAAAGAAAACCAAGAAACTAATATTAGAGTTTTAAAAGTAAAAAAAAAAACGAAAAAGTCAAAAAGTCATTGGGAAGTTATTGAAAATTGATTACACACTTTGGCTGGCGATACTTATTTCCGGCATAATTTTATGACAAAATAAAAGACAATATTATAAAAGAGAAGCAGAAAAATAAGTGAAAAATATGTTTGCGTATATCCTGTCGAAAGAACTTTTTCTACGTTGTTCTTTGTCGTGTTTTTCCTCTTCAGCCTGCAGAATTAACCGAGCCGTTCCTTTGCCAGCTGCTTAATTAACTTGTAACACTTGTTGTTATCGGTCAAAACCCGGTTTTTCACGCTTTGTCACCTATTTTACAACTAGCCGCGCGTTCTCCGTTTTGTAACGGAGGTCTTGACTAGCAAGAGAGGAATATCTTCGTCTTGTTCGCAATATGTCATTCGCGCAATATGTCATTTCGTCTTTTTAGATGAGAGAAACTATCCTTTCTCTATTCTTTATCTTTTTACTTCTATTTAGAGCACGATACGTGTTCTCCACGACATTGATATATTTTCCTCACAGCAATAACGCGGCCACATAGGGAATCGTAGAAAATGTTGAATGTTGCACGCTTGTACGAACAAAGCAGTTGAACGCTCAATACTACGCGATGGAATTGTAATTTAAATTGTATTTACGTATCCGCAGATTGTGCCGTAATTAGATAATAACGGAATCGTGGTGGAGCAGGTGATCGATGACGGCGTCATCGCGCTAACGTTTCCGTTTGGCGTTTCAGGCTCAATTTGGCAGTATCGCCGGACAGTACTTGGGTTAAATTCGATCAAAAGCGAATGGGAACGGCACACGCGCGCGCACGCGCCACGCCGGATTAATCGCAATTGTGACATCGTGCGAAAGACATCTCGTCGTTTCATCGACACGATGAGATACGATATACGGGTGATTCGATAATTTTAACGAACGAACCGTGGCGGTGTCGACGATCCGGTACGCCCGGCTTGATCGCGCTGAATTAATAGTACGAGATGAAACGCCACGCCGACCCCGCCGTGCGTCGCGCGTCGTAGAGTGCCGTGACATGGCGATGAAGCTCCGCATCTAATCTACCTAGTTTAGAGATTAATGTTTATCTTGTCATCGGAGATTTAATGAGAGGGCATTAGCGTTTAGTAGTTATGGGTGGATAGTCTGCGCGCGGCGCTCTATACATTTGCGATAATCCCTTTACACGTTCGACGTGAAGTAGCTGGATCGTTAAACTGCGAGCGAGATATTTTCTAAAGAAAAATTTAATGCGCTATGTCGAGGTATAATGCTCCTTTATGCATCAACGCTTTCAAAGCCCCACGCTCGTTTCGTGCGCGAGGTCTGTAATTTTCAGACTTTAAGCAACCCGGCTATTAACGAGACCTGGATTAAAAATTCTCTACGGAAGACTCAGCGTAGATGACTCGAGAAATACGATTCTGCGTGCGTTTTTTTTTTTTTAAGTCACGACAGCGTAATCTTAGCAAGATAATTCCGATCGTCATTGAATCCCGTTAATTGGAATAATTCTGCAAGGCCGCGAAGAACCGCTAATGAGTGATTCAAATTTAAATCTCGATCGCGTCTTGTCTAGCCGGATAATGATGCGATATTACGCCGGACTTTGCGATCACCCCTCGCGCGCCGTTGGCCTTCTTTTGCGGCTTTTCATCGATGGATATACCAGAAAGAGAAAGAGGAGGAAGAGATAAAATTGACGGAAGGAGGACGGGAGATAAAGGACCAATCGCACTCTTGTGCCGACGCAATTAACGCCGACTGCAAGAAGCAATCGAGATCCTCTATCCCCCCTCCCTTCTCTCTCTCTCTCTCTCTCTCTCTCTCTCTCTCTCTCTCTCTCTCTCTCTCTCTCTCACTCATTTACTCACTCTCGCCGAAGAAAACTTTTTTAATTTTGAACATCCGTGGAAATTATCGACTAACTTCACTTCTCCCGGCCGGGGTTCACTGCGACTGACTGCCCTCTGCCCTCTATTCGTAGACCCTTTTGCCGCGGATACGTATCCGGCCGCTATTCAAATTAAGTGGAAAGTTCATCTCTGCCGCTCTCGCTCGTGCGATTTCTCGAGCGATTGCGCGTGCATTACTGAAATCGCCATTTGCAAAAAAAAAAAAAAACCACGGGGAGGAGGACCAGCGACGATTGGGATTTGCGTGTCCCGCCAATTGCCGATTAGAAAGTTGAGAATCGCCAGCGGGAAACTGGCTACGTCGAGCGCGAGAAACGGACGTGCCATACCGGCGCGAACGCGACCACGTGGAACGACCGAGTTAATGTAAGTGCCATTACCCCGTGTACTCTCACCGATATTTCTCGACAGCATCGCAAGGCCGCGCTCGCGAAATTAGAGCTTGATGAAGCCGCCATCGAGTATTCACAAATGCACCTGTACGCAATTTTTGTTCGCGCGGGGCGAAAGGGAGGGAGAGGGGGGATTTGGTATTCGGCTTGACCCCGCGGTTATCAAATTAGCGGAATTTTCACCCGGGAGCGCCTAGCGCGTAATTGCACAGCACCTGCTACGCGCTACGTTAGTTACATATCCGTATTACATCGCGCGATGCTGAACGAAATGAAGATACACGAGCGATGCAATAACGGTAATGTGGAAAAAGTAGAAGGGAGCGAGTTATACGAGCGATACGTAGTCCGTGTGATCTTTTATACCGCCTCTCATTATGCTTGTTCATCGGTTTTAAGACTTTGCGCTTAAGACCTCCCGCTCCGCTTATCGTCCTCCTCTCGAAGAAGGAGTATCAACTGGCCATACTTCTTTTCTCGTCAGTCGCCTTGTTACGACAAGCCTGTTAAATTTACGATCTTCTTGCTTTGTCAGAGCCCGTCGTACTCCCGTAATGTCTAAAGAGTCGGCAGCACGTGTCGCGCTTCTCGTGAGTTATAGAATCATAAAAAAGATGAAGAGAGTCGCGGTACGTTGACCGTACTTTTCCGATTCAAATAGAAATTAATGATTTTCGCAGGGACTCTTTTACGAGCAAATCTTTCTCGGGAGAAACTGTACTACGTCGTGGATTTGAGGATTTGATGAGTCTCCAGTCCGCGAAAGCGTAATGGGCCAGTTAGTCGTCGCAATCGTAGACTTCAAGCCGCAGTAATGGCCTGGCATTATGACACGCGAAGGAGCTTAATCGGATCTAAGTGACCCAGTTGCGTCGGCGCTTCGCACCATCTAATTCACCGCGCCGCGCCGACTCCCCCGCCTCGTAAAAGTAGAAGGGTCGACGATTAGAAAGAAAATGAAAGGGGCAGGATGACCCTTAAAGATACCGTTCCACGGGCGATACGTCTAGCAAGCAATGAGCGCGTATCGAATAACTCTTGTATTCTCTTCCGTCTCTAAACAAAATGTTTCCTGCACGACTATAGATGCCGCGCACTTTACGAGCAACGGTGTTTGTATTGTGCCAGGAATATCGTCAGTTGCGCGAGGAATATTTCATGCTCGCGCACTTCATTCCGCGCGTGCACGGAAATATCGTTCGGAAAGTTTGTTGAGAAAGACTTGGACGGCGCGCGGAAGTCGCGACCGGCTGTATCTATAGTCGTCTCGCAAATTACTTCGATGAGGCGAGTGCACATAACGGAAATTTAAGACAAGTTGCACGTTTGTCGTAGCGATGTCCCAGATCGGGACGCGGGTCGCCTGATGCAATGCGAATCATCGACACAGAGATTTTATGAGAGTTTAAGGAGATTTTCTGGCGACGGAAATGGAGCCGAGTGAATTTTTCCGACGCGAAATTTGTAACTTTCACATGCAAATACATTAGTAATAACGCAACCATAAAACTCGCGTTCTATTTGTAGCTTTCTCATGCCTCTTGTAACTTCGGCTTAAAGTACGAATTGTAAATCTAAGAGAGTAAAGGAATTGTACTTCTGATCGAATCGAAATCGATTTTTCTTCCGTGAAAGTTTAATCCGAGCCACCCGCTTGATGTATCGCTTTTTTCTCGCAAACTTTGATCGATAAGTAGTATCGCGAATAAATTTTAAGATAATGTCTCGTTTATCATTCAGAAGTTGGTTTGCCGCAAGAGTGTTAAATAATTCGTTTCATCAAGACTTGTGTCAAATTTCTTCCGAGAAAAAATTGAATACAATTTTTTAAGCGGCAAAGAGAAACGGGGAGAGGGAGGGGAATATAAAGTGCTCATTTCACCGCGAAGTACGCACGTCGCTGCTCTTTTTCGGGACGATAAAATGCGGAAAGAAGGAAGGGCAGAGTCACGAGGGGGTTAAGCCCGCGAAATCGAAAATACAGTTCCGCGAGTTTTCCATTCGATTCCATTCATCGGTCGATTCTCCGGCCAGCTCTCGGAAATCCCGTGCCTCGTAAATTTCCGGAAGTAGTTCTCGGGAGAACAAACGTCGTATTGTTTGGTCCGGAATAGGTTCTTACGTAGATGTCGTTGGCTCTCGGTGTGCATCTTCAAACGGACTCACACAGTGACGTGCCGTGCGTTGCTCCATTTACTCGCTTGCGTAAATCTTGTAACGAATATACCGCGCGAGGAATGAGGGGAAGAAGAAGCAGGGTAAAATTAAGACCACAATATAACCTCCTCCCTGTTTTCGCAAAGCCACAGTGTGCTCTCGTTGCGGTAACGGTTCTCTTTTGTTCTCCCGTTTGGTCAAATTTCTTCTTTAAGGCAGCAAGGCTCGATTGTAATTATTATCCCTGTTTCGCTGATTCATTTAGCTTTTTAGCTAGTACGTCAGATAAAACGATTGCATCGACCCACGGTCGCTCGTCGCCGGAGGCTTATCATCACAACTGACCACTCATAAAGCATGGAGCGGCCGCTTTTTATTTTCTTTCTCTGTGTGTATCAGCCTTATTAACAGCTCGGCTCGCTCCTTCCCTTTTTCACGCCTACAGGGCAGTCGGTAAACCATCAGGCTAGGTGTTACATGGGGTAACTTTATGAGCATGGCTGCCGACAGGCAAGTGCGGCTTCTCTATTCCCCGTTGGATTTTCAAAAGCCTCCTGAGGGGACTGACCCTATTTCCAAGTTCCTCCCGGTCCCGCGTTCGCTGGCTAACGCGAAAATATTACGTTTCCAACTCGGTTTAGTCAAAGACACGTTGGCCGACATTCTCTGATTTATCGCGGCCGTTCATTTTCGGAAATTGCGCTGTCCGCACGAAACGGTGTTCAACGTCGATTTGTTCATCGCGGCACGTTTTCGGCAAATGGCCGTCGTTCGACTTGCCGCGGACAACAAACAGCCCTTCTTAAAGCGTCGCTCTCCCCGATTAAGTTGTTACGCGTGGTAGACGGATTCTCGGGAATAAAATGTCCAGAATGCCACGCCGGCCAGAGGCGTCCGAGGCTCGCGCGAGGTGTGTCCCCCGCGAGTTACCGCACCTCGGCCGTTATCGCGGGAATCGTAAGCGTCGTGGCTCGCGCCAAGCTTCACGATTTATGTCAGACGTAATACGTAGCGTAAGATAGCGCAGACAACGACGTAATACGCCCGATCTTGTATCCGTAAACCGCAACCGCAACTGTCGCATATGCTTAAAAATTGCCCGGTATTCATGCCGAAACTAACAATGAACCGCGCCGAGCTTGCCGCACCTCGCCGTGTAATTCGCACGACGTGGCTTATTGTCGGATATATTTCACAATACATTGCTGTCAGTGGCAGAGAGCGCGGCGCTTTTGGAAATGTCTTGAATGTCTCGCTACCGACTGCACTGCAAATTATGTCTCTATGACGGTTGCGTTAATAGTACACCGTACAAGTGAGAGAGAGAGAGAGAGAGAGAGAGAGAGAGTGAGGGGGGGAGAAGGAAGTGACGTCGTATCGTGTTGGAGTTTCTGATCCATGGACCAGACCGTAGCGCGATAAATAATACATGTTTCAGCATTCAACCGCGCGACGAGGAATATTAATTAATGTAGACCGTCGACGCTTACTTTGCGAACATGTCCGTCACACTTATTCGTTCGTGCCAAATTGACTTTGAAACGAATTTGAATGATTTTTATCTTTGTAGCAGAAAAAATTCATCTGCGATCTTATATCGGATTCACTGCCAATTTTTTAACCGTTCCATTCTAGAATTATTCATAAGGCGCGGACGAACAGAATTTTTTATTCTGCGAAAATCGTTGCGCATTGGAATTGCGTAAACAACTTCGTCATGCTTTATGCGATATTATAAAGACATTATTGTGGAGCAAATTATCGTTTCAGAGATACTTTCTCTCCTTTTAATCGCCGTTGATACACTTTTGCACTGCAGAACTTTGCAATTTAAATCAAGCCAATTGTTACGCGCAAGAAAGCAAAAGGAACAAGATTACAGAGGCCATCTGCTTGCGCGATTTCGCGTGAGAACCACTGAAATGATATCTGTTTACGTCGCTCGACATAGCGCGTCAGCTTGTTGGAATTCTCTATCTATTATTTATGTCGTAAAGTTAGATTTACACTTTAGATCGACGCACGGGCATCCGGGATTTTCTGTAGACGGACTCGCCGGCCTACGTCGATATCTGTAATAGTAAAAGATGCACCCTTCTTACGAAACGCATTTATTCAGCTTTCGCAGTTGAAAGTGAAAATATCTGCGAGATCTGTGCTCTCCCGAGGTCTACATCTCGAGTCTGGCTGAAATTACATCTAACGTCAGATACCTGGCTGTATTTAGTGCACCGTGCACATAATGCATCCGTCGCGTAATAGGCACGAAGCTATTTAAATGCCACACCGTACAATTCACCGAGAACGTCTCTCGCTCGCTAAATACGACTTCGCACTTAAGGGAGCCCAACGGCGGAGCGGAGTTTACTCTTCTCATAACTTTCGACGCGGAACAAATCTTGTGTGTACCTTGCCATTTCCGTTCGGAACAATCTTTCATCCATTCCTGAGAGGAGTTGCCCCGCGAGATTTCCATAACAGCCGTTTCCGTCCCTTTGAGATAGAGTTTCGTCGCGCGCGCTTCGCGCCTCGCTCCCGATCTCGATCGCGCGAATCGTACGGACGAATCCGAGCCGTTTCTCTCTGCCGTTCCGTTCGCGAGTCTCACCGAAATGCTACGATCGGTCGATTGATCCGAGAAAAGGGAATTAATCACGTATAATCGCAGTTGTACATCCACGCGGATAGACGGCTTCGACTTCCATCGTGCGCGCAGAGGAGATCGAAGGAAAAGGGGAGGAGATGGAGAAGGAGGAGGAGGAGGAGGAGAAGAAGGGGTGATCGATCTCACCGAGGGGTGAGGGGTGGAATCTACAGAATAGCCGGTATCATCTTCCAGAAGGAGAGCAGAAGGGGACAAACGTTGTCGTGGTGGTGAGAAGGTAGTGGTAAGGGGGTTGGCGCGACGGAAGGGCGGCGAGAGAAGCGGGCAGGCTGCCTGGCTGGCAGGGTCGGTGGTGGCCCTTGTATTGATTCACAACCCCTGTCGTCCTCCCTCTCGCCACCGTGCCACGGAAGTCGAGAAAGAGAAAGAGAGAGAGAGAGAGAGAGGAGAGGGAGGAGAAGAGCAATAGAGGGAGGAAGGATCGTAGTCAACCCCTAAACATTGGCGTAGAGCATCTAGACGTCGCCATGTCAGAAATTACTGTTGAGCACGCTAACTCGAAGGTTTAGAGTAACTTATTGACTTATTTTTTGAACACGAATAATATCCTGACGACCGTGGTTTTTTGTTTTCTTTTAAGTTTTAAGCCATTTACCGCATATTGCATGCGTGTAAGTTTTGATGCAGTTTTCGACGCATTGCTTCTAGACTATGTGAAAATAACCCTGCGGCAATCCGTCGTCGTTTTCCCCCCTTTGCGATCATGTCGCGCGCGTTTGGATTTCAATTAACGTCGAAATCCGAAAACGGCCGCTCAACGGTTCACGGAGGGACGATGAATCGCTTTTCGATGAAAAATCTTGCGACTGTCCGAAAGCCCAGTTAACGTTGGACTATTCAACCGATACGAGAGGGGCAGGAAGGAGAGAGGAAAGAGGGGTCTGCCTTTGACCTGTCGTGTCGAATAGCAGGATGAATGTGTCGGAGATGTGGTGGATAGGTGGCATCGAGAGTCGAGAAAGGGTTTAGTCGAAGTCACGCGGATGCACGCGGAGGGACGAGCGAATTCAAAGGATAGACGGGCAATTATTACAAAGATCGCGGGCAACTGCGCGCTCCCTTTTTAATTCCCTCTTTTTGCTCGTTTCTTTCCCTTTATCGCTTTTTTTTCTTTTTATTTAGAGCCATGTCTGTCTGCGACCAGCGAATTGGGAATTAATAGTTTTTATAGGATTGTACTCGTTATTGAAGACATCAACGATATGGAAAAGGTATAATACAGAATGAGAAACAGCTTTCGCTTTGAAGGTTGCTAGACGGGAAAAAGATTTACACTCTGTCTATCTGTGCGATGGTATAACTGCAGTAAACGCCGCTTTTAAAAGAAGGTCCGAGAGGTTGTCTGATTGAGCGTTAAATAGGCGCTCAATTGAGCACAGCGAACAAACAATCGGACCTTGACAAAGCGAGCCATTGAACCGGAAGGAAAGGTACGTTTCTCCAACGTGACAATTTTCCACGAAAATAACTTTACACGTTTCCAACATGCCTCGCGTTCTCCGTTTCGTCAATTACATTTCGCCGCGTCGCAGAATTTCGCAACGTTTTCGTAACGGTGCCTCTATGATCGCTCCAAGTGTGCTCACGTGTATTAAAGGTAAACTCGAAACAATGAATCCGTCCGCGAGAGAGGTTGGGAGAGCCTATAGGCGACACTCGACGCTTTGTGGGCCGAGGTAAGAAGGAACGAAGGCAGAATCGCTAGTGATGCAGCATCTTGCATTCGACGACGATCGAAGGCGTTTATTAAGGCCAAGTGTCATCCCGGACGATGCCATTTCGGTCGTTGACGTGCTCCGTTCGCCTCCAGGTTCACCTGCCCCTTTCGTTTCTTTCGCTATCCCGTCGAGACCTCTTTGGAATTTAATAATCTCGCGGAGAAGAAGAAGAAAGGGATGTCTCTTCCTCGTCGAAAATGGTTCTGAAAATTGATTAACAATGCGCAGTCTCTCTCCTCCCCCCCCCCCCTCTCTCTCTCTCTCTCTCTCTCTCTCTCTCTCTCTCGTCTACTCGCATTAAATCGTTCGCCACGTTAATTGAGATGTTCAGAGAAGCGTCACACGAACGTTGCATCACGCGCATCTCCCTTAACTCGACCCTGCAGCTGACGTACATTAACTTACAGACGCTTACGGGGCTTTCTCCTTTCGTGCCCGTAGGTCACGCACACGATCGCGACTGACAAGAATGCATTCTCACTCTTCTCTCTCTCTCTCTCTCCCTCTCTCTCTCTTTTTTTCTCTCCTTCCCTCCCTCTCTCCTCTACGTTGACTTACGTGAGAATATTTTGCGTGTGCACGCGCGACCTGTCGTGACAAATCGCGCACACCCATGATCGCGAGTAGAGAAGCAGTAAGCGGGAAATTTCCCCCCATCTTATTAGCGCGACGGAATACGCCTGTGAAGAGGCGCACACTCAGAATTTATTAACTTCATTCACCGAAGGATGAAGAAGATACGCGCTTTTATCTCGGATCGAATCATTTCCGCGCGTGCCTTTTTTTCTTCACAACTGCCAATTTGCTCGGCACTTTTGCACCGCGCCACTTGAAATCTTTTCCGTCTGCTTTCTCTTCTTTTGCGTCGGCTTAGTCTCTTTATTTTTGAATAGTAAATGCGACGCGGCGGTGCACGAGACTCTCAATAATTTCAATTCACTCTTTGCGAGGTAAATTCAGACGATAAATTAGTCCTCAGGTAAAAGAGCAAGAGATCTAACGAATTATTCAATTGCCGCGTAATAAATTTTACGCTGGTTCCTCGTCCCCCGAAATTTTGCAACGCCATAAATTTTTCTGGAATCCAAGTGCGTAAGTTGTGGCAGACGTTACTCGAGAACTCGGTACGCCAAGTTCGTACTTCTGATCACGCCAGCTTCATCAAGATCAATACTCGCACCGGCAGAGAAGGAGTCGACGACCGGTTCATTAAGTGCGTAACAGAGGAAATCCAGACGGGCGGGAAGGTAAAGCCGGCGAATCGCCCGGCCGCAGCTTTTGAATTTGGTTTCACGCCCAACAGATCATGTCCGAATTGTATTACGGTGGAGTTTCTCGCGAAGTTACCGCCCGTAATTGCTATTCTCGTCCGTGCCTGCGCGGTACGGGTATCTCGCATTAATCCCGCGTTTCGCGTGCGCGAGCGCGGTTTTTGCGCACGAGCAAATTTGCATCCGTCGTTGCTATAGTGTTTTATTTATCCTTCCGCAAACGCCGTGTGTGTTTTGCGAGTACATATTTTTACGTTCCGCGCGGATAGGAAAGATCGGAAAAAACTCTTTTTTTTTAACGTACTCTACTTTCCGTTTCTATTCTAGACTGATGAACGAGTACGGCACTCGATCGAACGAAACCGCAATCGTCGACAATTACAATGGTGACAAAGAGGTCGTCCGTCTCCTCCGATATTAATTTCATTCGAGTACGCGCGGTATTGTCCGCTCGGTGTTGCTCGAAATACCGGTCGAAGGTTCGTGGAACACGTATGCCGACGTTATTAAAAGGGAAAGAGACATCAAACACTAATTACACAAGCATGCGCCGAGAGAGGAATAAATTATTTTCTAGGTAAACCATCCGATGCGAGCGCGAGACTTGGAGATGGAATAAGCGAGATCGCTCTGGAGCGTTTTGATCCGCGCATGGCTTTTCGTCATTATGTAACGCGCATTTAATTATTTATCCGGCTGTTGCGAATAATTACGTTTATTACGATTTGCAATTGTACGCAAAACGATTCATTTTATTTGAGCGTCCTCCGCATGGAAACGCCTCGGTTTCACCTCGCTTCCTCATCCGCTACTTCTTTCCGGAGCCAGCAGACTTCTCGCCAATTCAAAGGGTTAAAAATGTATCGCTTCAGCTAACAGTAAAAAGGACATTCTCCGTTGGTCCTGTCAACAATTTGTCCGCAACGTACGTGATTCGCATAAAAATCAAACTGCGACGCAGAGTCCGCGTCCCTTTGTCGTCAGATAGACGTCGCTCGTCAAAGGATGGTAAAAAATTATTCAAGTAAATATGAAAAAGACAGAGACAGAGAGAGAGAGAGAGAGAGAGAGAGAGAGAGAGAGAGAACTGCTTTAAAAGAGAAAGATATATAAAGATAGAACGCGAGCGTAGCTAGGGAGATAATAATAAACGGAAAACTCGCGCAATGTCCACCTCTGGTTCTGCAAATGAGGCGGTTCTGTAAAAACACAGAGAGACAGTGGAATTTCCGTGATTATTGCGGAAATTAATTACTTCTGAATAACACACTGAAACACTGCGTGATCGCCCATTGAGAGAAGATAAGTGCATAATCTTTCGCGTTTAATTGATGTCTACTAACTTTATAGCTTTCCTACTTCTCTCTCTTTCATAATAAACCTCGCTTTCGCTCAATTTTTATGATGTCGGGGAACAGTCTCCAAAAAGAGCGTGAGGGTACGATTTATGCGTAAAAGTGGATTTTAGCACGATGAAGGACGAGGGTCGAGGGCCACGGCTTTTTAAAGGGCTGTCGATTCGCGGGTATAAGGGAAAAATGGATTCTTTTTGCGCAACCACGGCCGTGTTGTTCTTTCGGGGGGAAACTGCCGATATTTGCTTAATTTTACGCTTAACATGCAAAGAAGCTGCTTTTACCCTTCCATATCGAGTAACGAGTCGCTGCTCTTTTTTCCCCCGACGGAATGGCCTCTCCGCGACTTCTTCTACAGGCTCCTCTCAGGTGTATTCGAACTTAGGCGAGAGTATTCGACCGAAAGAATTATTGCGCGGGAATCTGCGTCATTGATCAGGCTCGTTTTAGTGGTGCGGCCGCTCTCTATACGCTTCTCATTTGTCTTTCTTATCCTCCTCGCATTGTATACCTAATTTGGAATCTAGCTCACAAGCCTTTGCGGTTCTACGTCGATATGACTTTTTTGGCAATAATTCTCCAAATATATACTTGAAACAGCTAGTACGTCATCAGCGTCATCATATTTTTAAATCTTTGTAGCACTCTCCGAGTAAAATACATAAATCGATTTTTGTCAGATTATAAGCTGATAAGATTCAAAAGAAGAAAACAAAACGTGTTGCGTGTATGTGTGTGTATGTTAACGTACGTGTATCGACTTACTTTCGCAAACCAATACACGAACCACATGGTGAATAATCGATTAAGGTTTTTCTGGAATCTCTCGCTGCCGGTGTAATCTCGTCTCGTAAAACTCTTCTCCGTGCTGCGCGCAGACTTTTCGCCTACATGTAGATCAGAAGAGCTATAAAAATACGCGCACGTCACACTTTTCCAGAATTCCTCCGTTGTCGCCGCCGTCCTCTTCCTCGCAAAGTCGAGCAATTGTCCGATCGGCCGTGCAGCCTCCTCCTCTTCTCGTTCACCGCTATGCAAGTAGCACAATTAGTTAGTGCACCGTGAACGTTTAGGTGTGTCGCAGGATGAGCAGTATCGTTCTTTCCTGCCGTCACGTCCCGTCCGCCGTCGTCGCTGTCGTGCTTCGATGACGACGACGACGACGACGACGACGACGACGACGACGACGACGACGACGACGACGACGACGACGACGATGATGATGATGATGATGATGATGAGAGCCAACGATTTGAGATAACGCAATCATCGTTTAAGAGCAAGATCGATTCAACTACGGCGTGCCGCACGTTCCACGTGTTCTTGCCATAACTGCCGGCGCCGTTATCGTGAAACAACGCTATACAGAGAGAAAGATTTCTTTAGATTTAAGAAATTGTCTTAAATCCAAAGAAATCTATGCAATGGAATAATCCAAACAAATCAATTTTTAAGCGAAAAAATGCAATTGTTTGACTTTTTAAATAACATATATCTTGACCTTAAACAATTTTATTATATTATTTAAACAACGTTATTGTTTCGCTCAAAGTAATGTATTACTTCACTATTTGAGCACATGTTTCTCTTCTAAGGAGACAGAAGTGACCGAATACGTGATTATCACTACACGCAGAAAAAGGATTCGTTATCAAAGCTAAAATTTTTAGCCATGACAGATGTGTTTTTGAGAGGATGCTAAACTGTCCGTCAAACTTGATCGAGATCGATAACGTAGAGTCGTTCATTTATTCTTGTTTATAAAAATATTTGCTTTAAAATACAAATTATGTAGCTTATACGTACAAATGAATGGCATACCTCAATTCAGAATAGATTGAGGAATAAGACTATATTCGTCAAATTACGATTAGAAGTCATAAAAAAAAGTTATTTGTGTGATCAAATTTCATTTATCTAAACGCTTTCACTACAGATTTTTTAAAATTTGATCATACAAAAAACTTTTTTACCGCTTTTAATCGTAATTTGACGAATATAGTCTTATTTTTCAATCTATTCTGAAGTGAGGAATACCATTTATGTGTACGTATAAGCTATAATTTGTATTTTGAAGCAAATATTTTTATAAACAAGGATAAACGAATTACTCTACATTATCGACCTCGATCAAGTTTGACGGGCAGATTAGCATCCTCTTAAGACACAATAACAAATACCACATAGGCTCCGAGAGTTCACTACGATAGCATAGATTGATCCGTTTTCTGTCACCGTGGTCTGCTTATGTAGCCTTTGAAGTATAAATTGCATTACGAGAAAGGTGCCGCGTGCATCGTCACCTAGTGGCGGTCCGTGAACTACATCCCAGCTGCTGCGACCATATAAAATTGAATTTTATTTGAATCAAATAATGTTTTTATTTAAATTAAATATTTCAAGATTATTTCAAATAATAGTGATTAAAAATCTTATATTCTTTGCGATTAGTTCTGGATTCTTCATCAATTGATTTATAATGGTTATTCCAAACATTAATTATAAATAACATTCCATAAATTAATTATAAGTAGCAACACTCTTATTTCAATCAAACATATTTTATATCATTTTTATTTAAAGTTATTCAAAGAAATGTTTTATTTCATGGAGTAATATTTAGTATAATCAAAGAAATTGTTGTTTTATCGAAACATATTGCTTCAAATAATTGTGTTATTTCTGTCAAACAATATGGTTTAATGTAACCAAACTAAAAAATTTGTATATTCAATCAAATAATGTTTGAGTTGAAGAAATTTTGTTTCAGTGAAACAAATGTAATCCAAACAAATCAAAATAATAAATGTAAAGAAATCTTTTTCTCAGTGTACGACGGTTATTATTATTTCTCCTCGAAAGGACGAGAAAAGACCTGGACTCTCGAGTATTCTAGGTGCAGAATATCGTGGAATCCACAGCATCGAACTTTACGAATTCGCAAGGCAGATTCGAATTTTGAGAATATCTTTATTTTCAATGTTGAATAAATAAAATATTGAAATGAGAGCGATTATACAGCGTTAGACAAAATTTGATTATATATAAGATTATCATTTCGTATATGCATATAAGAACATTATTTCTTGCTTGTGTATGAAACAATGATTGTATTAAATATGTAGAATATGTTTTAATTTGACGCTAATATGTTTGATACAGTTTTTCCTGTGTCAGCGTTAATTACTATTACAGTCATATCAGGACCAGTTAGAATCGGTGTTAGATCGGGGTAGGTCAAATTCGAATTTCATCGAATGTTTATCGTCTTTCCGGCTGCTTGGCTCGTTGTTACGACGTTGTAACGACGTTGTAGCATAACGTCGACGTGGTGCGCGCGTCGTGAAAAGGTAGGCCTCTACCGCCGTCTACCGCGCGATCGATTTTTCCATTTTCTCGAGCATTGACCATCGTTTTCCACGAGGGATAAAGGCGGCGACGAAGGGCGAAAGGAATGAAGAACTCACACGGCGGTGGGACGTGAAACGCGCGCTTTGGGGCAGCCAGACCCGAGTTAAGTCCCTTGGATTCGAATTCAATATGAAAAATCCCGTCCATTCAAATAAGGCGACGATGTGTGGGAGGGTATATGCGCACAGGCTCGCAAACGCGAGCAACAAGCTCTACCCCGACCGGATAGAGCAGATTTTCAATATCCCGCCGTTCGCGAATCGCCTTATCGTATGACTTATTGAATGCGTTCGGAGCTCGTTCGCGAAGCTTTTGACGGATTTATCGCGCGCGTGTGCTCGCGCGCACGTTTATCTTGTAAATCGAAAATACAACGCGCGATTCCATCCGTTCGTCTGCAAGTCCCTCTCAGATATCACTCCTGGTAGCCGCGGCGAACGAAATCGCGAAATATTTCGTATTCAATTAAATTATAATAATTTAAATGGCGTATCGTACAAAATTGACTGACGACACGATAAGTGTAAAGTGTACATGAAAGATAAAATATACGCGAAAAGTAAAATGTCACCAACATTGCTGCTGTGTTATGATGTCCATTCAAAAATTAAAAATACGATATTTACGACGCGAAATGGATAAGGGTAAAAACAAATTATGAGAACGATAATAAGTAGAAGATTATTTGGTTACTGTCAGTAATAATTAACAATCCAGTAGACAATTAAGGGCCGACTCAAATGGCATTTATTTAACGTCTGACAATTACTGTGCTTCAGTTATAACGTACTTATGGCTTTGTCCTACCGTTTTTCGTTTTCTAGCGATCTAATTTAAATCTAATTATATTGATTAAATACTTTTAAGCATGCGCTTTTTATTTATCATTCTCTATTTTATAACACTTGATAATGACCCAAAGCCAAAACCGAAACGTTGTGTTAACTATTAATTAAATAGATAAATGCCAGTTGAGTCGGCCTTTAATCGTCTACTTGATTGTAAATTATGATAAATAGAACGCTAAATAATTACGAAATAAAACTCCACACGAAAAGTACATGTCAGGATATATTGGAATACATGTAAGAACACAGGATGGGACTATAAGAAATGCAAAACGTATACAAGAGGAACGCAAAATGTCTTCTCTAGGGGACAATTAGCCTTGAATTTATCAAGGGGCAGGTTCTTAGATGTCTTGCGCCGACTTAAAAAAAAGTTCTGTATATATACGTAACATAAATATATATACAGACAACCGTGTATATGTATGCGTCTACGTATATATACAGTTGCTGGGATCTCGACAGTGCCGTCTACCGAGTCAGACTCGTACTAGGTGGGTGCAGTCACCACCTGGCCTCGCTGCACATCACCCTCTGAATTTCCTCCGTTTTCCGTTCTCTCTTCGGAGACCCGCATCTGTCAATTCCCGAGCGAATCGGACGCGGTAAGTACAGGGATATCGACAGGCCCGTTCGCGATGGCACGCGATGAATTCTCGTCGTGCGCGTGGGATTGCTCCTGCGAGAAATTTCGGCGGTGGGAAAGGAACGAGCGGATCTCCCTTCGTTCGGTGGTGGATCATCACGGGGATGCGAAGAATTCGCGGGAGACGACGTTTCTTCGCCGCGACGAGAACCGTGACGAGAGCGCGAGACGCGACACGGAAGAAGGTCGATAACATTGCGCGCCCGCGCAATCATCTCCGAGAGCGCGAGCACCGCGTCCAGAGGAGTCCAACGCGAGGAGAGAGAGAGAGAGAGAGAAAAATCAGGGTGAGGAGAGAAAGTACATGTGAAGGAGGGGGGGGGGGAGGAAGAGAGAAAAAGAATCGAGAGATTCCGTCCGCGGCGCGACCGGGTCGGTGAACGAGCAGCGAGAACACGCGAGCGCGTTATCCTGGGTGGGATCCTGCCGACGAAGGGCCCCCCCAAGGTCTCGGTTCTTGGTTCGACCGGGCTGTGTTCGTCGCCGGTATCGATTCGACGGATACACCGGGGCGACGCACTCTACCGTCGCCGGCGCGGCTGGCCGTACGCGCCAGCGTCGTCTACGTCCAGATTCTGTCCCGCTCGTCGTCGAGGATTCTCTTCCGACGTTCCAGTGTGATCAACCAGTCGTCTCTCGTGCGCGCGCGCACGCGCGTTACGATTGGTCATTGTTATTTCCTTCATTCAATATTCGTTCCGGAAATTGTCTCTGGAAGGTGGCTCCGGGGTCAAAGCTCGTCCGGGTCATGACGAAATAAATCTACGTTGAGAGTGTATGACCCGCGAGTGCAAACGAGGCCAAACTTCTTGTATCGTAGGTGACGTATATTCCATCTCATTTTAATGCATCAAGAGAAAAAAATTTCCCCCGCATTTCTCTGTATGTTTATTCGTTACCGTTTGTTCTCGTTTGCTCGATCTAAATCCATCTTGAGAGACAATGCGCAAAAGGTAGCTTGCCGTTACCGTATCCGTGCTCTTTTTGTTCCCCTGCGTTCGAATGACAAACTGTGTTGGACGCAAAGTGGGTGATCGTAAACTTCATCGGGAGTAAATTCGTTTTAGAGACGATGCGAGAGAACAGAAATCACAGAGAGGTGGAGCAGCGATTGTCGCATGGTGCCGAAACTCGAGGACGTAACGTATGTAAAAATTTACAAGAACGGTTTTAGATATAATACAAGATGGCCGAAGATGACAGATCTATTATTTCTCTGACTGACTTTTCCGGCAGCGGCGATTTGTCGACGAGTTGTCAGTCAGTTTTTAACGTCGCGTAATTGGGGCTATTCTCTCTTTTTTTAAAACTGTCGAAAAGTCGTTTAAAGTCGAAATGATCTCGTCGTGTCGACGATACGACGTGACGTACCGTGTCAATGCACGGTGGTCGCGTGCGCGCAAAAACGAAACGGAAGCGAACCGCGACTCGTTGGACGCGCGTTTTCCACGGTCATCGGGCACTCATTGTCTCTCGGGGAAGCGAAAAGCGAAAGGGAGGAGGAGATCGCCGTCCCGACAGACGAGAGTGCGGATACGAGAGAACAAATTTCGCGCTATCGATCGCGACGCGCTCGTTAATAACGTCATTCAATCGCGAGTATCGACGCGACGAAGGTCGGCGAGAAATATTTTTCGTTATCTTTGCAACTCTTCTCACTGTGAGATATTCTATTTTCCGCCGCGTGCGTAACGGCGCGCGGCGCAACGTGGAATCCTCTCGGCGGAATGCGCGTTTCATATATATCATCTTAAGTTTCATAAAGTAATACATTTTCAGAACGACTGCACGGCACCTCTCTCTCTCTCTCTCTCTCTCTCTCTCTCTCTCTCGATCGCTCGGAGAAAATGAAATTTTCTTACGACGACAATGTCGCCTAGCGGGGGAATATTGGCGTTGGCAATTCCGCTTGTTCGACGCTCTTCCTCGCGGCGCGTCACTTCGCATTCCGCGGACATCGCGTAACCGGAAGCGTGGGCTATTCCGCCGTTTCCTCCTCAATCATCCGCTCGTCGTGCCCGGTCTTTGTTGCACGCAGGAAAACTACGGACGGTTGGCCAGCCGCGCGTTCGTTTGTTCAATTTAACAGCGCGATTGCAGTTTTATCGCGCGCCCCGCGAGAAGAAATATCTCTGGCGTGAAATTGAAGCGGTAAATCCGGTCAAGTTTTTCGCAACCCGTTACTACGCGCGAGAGGCACGCGCGATGAGAGATACGAAGCGTCAGAGTTGCAAAGCGAACGAGACGCCATGGAACGCGCCTTCTTCTATTTCGGTGCTACGGGCAATATGGGGGGGGGGGAAGAGATGAAGACATTCTAGAAATATAACGGAGCGGCGTTAACCCGCGCCACCCACGCTGATCCTTCACGAGGAGATCTCCTTTTCATCTTTCTCTCTGACGGAATTTCGCTCGCCATCCTCTCCTTCCTCTTCTCTTTGACTTGTCCCGACTTCCGTTGAACCTGAAATTTGCGCACATTTGCATGGTGATGCTCGACGACGGTCGCTAAGACCGCTGAATTCCGCTTATGGCAGCTACCGCGAGAGATGGAAGCGAGAAGAGATCCATCGCTTCTATCTCCATGCCGGTGGAGTTAAATGAAAATTTAATGAATCGCGGGGACCCAGGCGGGTCACAGAGACCCCATCGTGCGTCGAGGAGGACGCGTTTAGATATGCGCGTGCCTTTAATTACGTTAGCTCGGGAGAATCGCGCGGAGTTTTGCGCTTCGCGGGCGGGGGACGTGTCAATGACCTAATGGAACACGTCCCGTCAGACGAGTCTGCCGCGAGACTTCGATTACGACGGATTCTCCATTGAGGCTCAATCACATCCGTCGTTTTCTCTCTGATTTTCAGAAGGAACAGAACGACGGCAAACAGAGGACGTCGAGCTCGGCGAGCTCGACTTACAACACCTTCCCGGATGATCTGTATTTGGATGACCAGGATGCCTTAGAGGGTTCCGGCCGAGGTGGCAACGACAATCGCGACGACCTCGAGGCCTCGGGCAGCGGCCTTGGCCCTGACGACGAGGACGGGGACGATGACCACGGTATGACATTCGATATCACATTTTTTATTCAGTTAATCAATGAATTTTTCTTTTCACTTGATAAAAAGATATTAAATACTATAATGTAATTTTTATACTACGTTTATCGAATTAGTCTGTATCTCAAGTAATTTTATCCTATTATATCTCAGAGATTGCTTGCGAATTTTTTATACGATGTCCAGGTAGTTGAAAAGTGTTAATTGCAGAACTGAAAATGTAAAAATATCATGCGTATGACAAAGGCGACGGCGCCGGAAGAATTGTTCGAAAAATTGAAAAATAGACGATATTGCCGCGTATTCACCGTAGATCGTTTCTCATCCTCAATCACGGTGATTTGAAATTTTATTTCCAGATTTCGCGTACGCTAGTCGAAAGGTCGAAAAAAAAAAATAATAAAATTTCTCTCAGATCCACCTATGTTCGGTCCTGTGGAAGATATCGATTCTAACGTATTCTTTGTAACTTTGTTGCATTATAGAGTTTACCGGTAACAATGGATTAGAGGTCCCGAGTAAGCCGACCGAAGCGAGACCTCCGTACGTCGATGAGACAAACGTCAAAACTAAACAGCAGGTAAGCGCGAAACGTTTTTAGAATTACGTAATTTTGCAAAACTTGTCTAAATCTTTTCACGTTTAAGAAATTTATGTATTCCGTTTTCGTTCTGCGTTCCTGTATTCTACCACGGAGATGTGAAAATTATTGCGGGCGGCAATTGCCTGCTAATGCAAATGGTTGAATTTGTTCCCCCGGGACAAGACCACAGCTTAGGCGAAACTATAATAAAAAAGAAAATTGCATTTCATAAATTACACCAGTATATCATATTTTCGCGACGTTTTACGATATTGCGCTTGATACTTCTTGCACAGGCGTGCAATCTAATTTGCTCGATTAGAGTGCTGACGCGACACTTTCCACTGAGAACGGATTACTATATTTTTGTTCGACGACACGCGCGCTTCTTCTCCCGCGCGCAATCGCAAATTAAACAGATAAAAGTGATCGAGCCGCATATCCAATTTCCAGACGACCATTGACACCGTGAATCGACCCGGCAACGAGGTCGACGTAATCGAGCCCTCAGGCACGGAAGACGATCACGCTGAC
Organism: Monomorium pharaonis; assembly: GCF_013373865.1. NCBI lineage: Eukaryota > Metazoa > Arthropoda > Insecta > Hymenoptera > Formicidae > Monomorium > Monomorium pharaonis. The sequence continues at coordinate 12,311,004 of NC_050473.1, forward strand.
AACACCGACGACATCCACGAGGTGTATATCATGAATCCGAAACCCGGGGACCGCGCCAGCTCGTTCTTTGCGCAGCCAGGCGTACTAGCCGGTGAGTGTAAAAGTGACAAAGCTTCCTGTTGACAAACTTGACAAAGCGGTATCGCGAGGATCGAAATAATCAGATCGTAACTCTCGTATGTTTCACCGTTTCAAATCGTGTTTGATTTGTGACCTACCTTAAAGACGGTGTGATGATGATTATGATTAATGATCACGTATCGATCGATAGCTATATATATATATATATATATATATATACAGGGTGTTACAAAAGCATCGGATTTGCTTAGCACCATGCGATAGAGAATGAAAATCTAAGAAGAAATGTCTAATACTATTTTTCGATACGGTAAATAGTTTCGCCTTAATTCATCATTGTAATAAGTCAATAAGCGCAGAGGTACAAGAGAAAGTCAGTGACGGAGAATGCGTGAAGTTGACTCCTTGTTATTAAAAATTGAAAAATGCTTCTAATGCTAATAATTATTGATAAAATTCTTTGGAAGGCTACCAAAATTTTCAATGGAACTGTCGGTTATCGAGAAATATTTCCATTTTGGCGGGACTTAGAAAATTTTCGAATTTGTATCTACAACTAAAGAAATTTTTTATTCCGCAGTTTACAGCTTTAAATGCTAATAATCATCGATAGAATTCTTCAGGCGGCTACCAGAACTGTCGATTACCGAAAAAATTTTACCGCTATAGGTCTTACAAAGATTTATCTATTAGATAAAGTAAGAAAAAATTCAATGGTAATTAAATTTATTTATTATAAAACGATAAAACATTATAACAAGTGCTTCTTATAACAAGTGCTCGAAGTGTCCACCATTAGCTTCCAAACATTTATTTGCTCTATTTATGACACTTTCTGTCAAAATGGAAATATGTCTCGGTAACCGACAGTTTTATTGAAAATTTTGATAGCCTTTCAAAGAATTTTATCGATAATTATTAGCATTAGAAACATTTTTCAATTTTTAATATCAAGGAGTCAACTTCACGCATTCTCCGTCACTGACTTTCTCTTGTACCTCTGCGCTTATTGACTTATTACAATGATAAATTAAGGCGAAACTATTTACCGTATCGAAAAATAGTATTAGACATTTCTTCTTAGATTTTCATTTTCTATCGCATGGTGCTAAGCAAATCCGATGCTTTTGTAACACCATATATATATATATATATATATATATATATATATATATATATATATGGTGTTACAATACCATATACTGTATAATATTGTGTTACAATATTATACAGTATGTCTTCCTTCCAAGGAGTATATATATACTCCTTGGAAGAAAGACTTAATCCTTGAAAATAATTGTAAGATATCTCGATGTCGCATTTCCAGCTGTGATCGGCGGTGCGGTAGTGGGCCTTCTCTGCGCGATACTGGTGGTCATGTTCATCGTTTACCGGATGCGTAAAAAGGACGAGGGCTCGTACGCCCTGGATGAGCCGAGGAGATCGCCCGCGGCGCAGGCCTTCCCTAAGCCGGGCGCGCCTCATCACAATCGGGAATTCTACGCTTGAGGCGACGGCGAGGACGCGATGGCGACTTGGCCGATTCCTCTCGCGATCTCACGATGCCAAGCCGAGTAAAGACCTACCGACGATCAACGCCCGCTTTCGGAATTCCGCTGGTCGATGGTGAAACAATTACTACGGCGAACCGCATGGCACGCGCTCATAGACTCTCCCGAAACGCAAAGTTTTATTCGAGGAACGTCGCTCAGAACGTCGGCCGATTCTCGATTACACGGATCCCCTTCCTACTCGGTTCCTGCCGATATCTCCTTTATTCTTAGCTTTAAATCGACCGTTATAACATATCCCCAGTTAACTACTCGAATTCTTTCCCATTTCCTCTCTAAAGGGAAAAAAAAACAGTTTTTCACAATTCTCCCGAGCTTCCCCTATGATTTTATTATAAACTCGACGCGAGTCCGAGCCGCGACAACGACGTTTGCGCGCACAACGCGTCTTCCGGCCGCCCGAATTTCTCTTGACTCCAAGATGACTGTATTTTCTTACGCGTATTTCATCGTGTTCAAAGAAAGATGTACGCGAGTAAGAGAGTCTGAGGCAAGACGAATTTGTGGCTCTTGGCCGAGGTACCGTTCACCGAACGCCGAACTTTTTCAACTTGACGCTCCGATTTGCTCCCTTCGCAACACCTTATACAGAATTACTTTTCCGTTGTCCTGACTTTAACCATATATCGTTGATCTCTGAAAAGAATCTCTTCGGAGTGTAATCATCCCGGCTGGTGACTGAAGCGACGGACAATGAACGACGAGACTGTGGCTCTCGTATATATCCCGTCGAGACACCGTCGGCGAGGTTGCACCAATTCCAAGATGCATTTACAAGCGTATTTAGAGAGCGTATATGTAAATATATATATATATATATATATATATATATATATATATATATATATATATTTACGTGCATGTATACATATATATACATGTACAGGACTACTGAGAGCGTGAAAATTCGTGGGCGATAAACGCCGCTGCTATGTCGTTAATCATTCTGTCTCCCGGTGGAAGGAGGGAAGGGAAGAAGGATCGTTGCGGCGTCGTGATTTCTCTCCGACAGCAAGAGCAGCGAGGAGTTAAGCTGCAACCTCGTTCGCGCGTTGCTGCTATTACTTGTTCACTTCTCTTTTTTTTTTAATTTATGATATTTACTTCTTTGATACGAGCGCTTAATATTGAGTTCGACGAAGATTTAGGTCTTTTATTGCGCGTTCGCGTTCCGATAGGAGCGAAAACGACCATATTGATCGATTGCAGAGAGGATAAAAAGGGCGCCTATATTAAGAATATGTGTTAAGCATTAATCGTGTAGCGCGACCGCATCGACCCACATTACATATTCTAAGGGAAACAAAAAAGTATTTCACGTCGATGCATTTCTAGAAATTGTACATGTTGCACAAAGTGGTTAGAACTTATTTGATCGATCGGTCGCCGGTACTGTACATATCGTTATAAAAAATAGCGATTATTTCTGAAACATATATAAGATTTTATACGTATTTTCTCTCTTTGTTTGTATTCTAGAATGTTGAAGGATAGACAATTCAACGCTCATATTTTTGAATATTTAATTATATTCAGTTGTTTTTTAATTATTTTTTTTTTTATTGAGTATTTCTAATGCCAGCTTCTTGCGCGAGATAAGCGTACTTCAAATTTTGAAGATAAGATTTGATGATTGAAAACATATATGAACTTGCTCGCAATTTGGATCATTTTATTGCTTCGTTAAGTGCTTTATGTAAATTATGTTTAGTATATCGAGAATTTATATATAAAACTGAAACTGTCCCAGTAATTGTGACTCTCGCATTTTAACGTGTTGTCAGACATTTAGCAAAGTTTATTATTGGAATCTTACTGTTGTACGAATCACCAATTTGCAATTAATTCTTTTAACAAATAAAGTAATGCAGTAAATTCTCAGTTATCGTGCCATATTTTTTTGAAACGCAAACCGCCAGCTATGTGTGCGTGTCGCCAATACCGCGATCGACGTTTCCATCTTCCAAACCGCATTCCTGCAGAAATAAAATGCAGCTTTTAAAACTTTAGGGAAGTTCCTTTGTAGAGACTGAATATTTTTCATTTCTCCAATGCTTGGAGGAATATTGGACGAGCAGAAATAGCTCGTAGAGATCCGAATCAAGTTTGCATGGCAATGGGACGTCACATTCTTCCCTCCTTCCACCCATAAGATAAAACATCCCATTTTTATTATCCGGGTCGACTCTTCTACTGATAAAAATTTTTGATACATCCGTCTGAGGTGTATCTTATCTTGAAGAGATTCTAACGACGAGAAATCACGTTGCCATAAAGTGAAAGATGAATGTTACGTTTGACAGGCGCAGTTACCTAGGACACGAAAAAAAGAAGAAAAAAATATGTAGTTCCTCTTTGCCCCAAGAGCGGTATGATAGCGCGCACGCCTTAACACGACAGAAATGATGCCATAATGTTGTATTAGACAGCGAAAGGGAACACGCGAAAAGCGATACAAATGCATATATTCATTCGGAATTTTTTCCCATAGCCGACATTCGTCACGCGATCGATCCGCATCACGGAGTCCACTTATTTATTAACATTTTTTTCTTCACTTCGCGTGGTTTTCTTGGCCGTTTTGCCTTTCTGTCGACCTCGTTTATTTTCCATACTTTTTTTACGATCTTACAATCCCCCTCTTTTTGTGAATGTGAATCTCTCTCTTTTTTTTCCGCCCCGACAGTGAGCGTCGTCTTTTTGCAGAATCCGATCCGTCGCGAAAAATCGGACCCGTTGAAGTAATTAAAAGTATATCATGCCAATACTGCCATGTACTACGTAAGGAACAGCGATTTGGTACGAAACTCTCACGAATCCGCCTTATAACAACGTTGTTTGCCACCTCACACCACTCTCAATTCCTTCATCACTTTGCAAATTTAGATCTTTTTGTTTCTCTTTACCTAATTCATGCTTCTTATGTGCGTCCGAATATGCTATTACGAAAAGTGTAGAATCTACTACATCTTATTTATTTTATTATCAAGAATATTATATAATTTCCTCTCATCCACGGCCAATTTTTTGCTTCAATTTTTATTTGTTGAACATAACTCCATGGATTGCTTTGACAATTTCTCTTCGGCATATCATGCCATTGTAATTTTATTTCATTCACTGCATTTTATTCGATCAAAAATTACTTGTACGTAAACGAACCTTCGAGATTCTTTTGTGCTTTCAAACACGACTCAATTTTACTTACTTTACTGAATTTTTTTAGTGTATCCAAAATTGGAATGGTACACATAAAAAATCAATCAATAAGGATAATAATGATAAGAATATTAATATAACGACGATTAAATATAATGCCGATTATGATCAAAGAAATCCCTAATTTCTTGTAACTTATTAAGTCGATATTTTTTTATTGTATCATTTTTGTTTCAATTTTTATTTTTTTTAATGTGGATCGATTAGATTCCTCCAATACTTCACACGATTCTTTAATCAATCTATAACTCTACAAACACAACATTTGTTATGCTTTTATCTATTATTCTTTTTTTTTCGTCATCTTTTTAATCTCTTTTTTCTTTCCTCTCTCCTTCTCTTCCTCCTTCCCTCTTACCCCTTTTTTTTCGGACACGCTTGTCTCGTGTGAAGTAAACAAGGAAAGACCTAGAAATTGGGGGCTCGTAATCTTTATTAATAATCGTACATGATATAGAAGAAATTGTTCGTTAGATAGTAATTAATTGACCTCATGGTGTCGCTTGCCTTAGCTTTTGCTAGCTTATGCTCCACCACGCGGCCAATTAACACCTGAGAGAAATTAAGTGAAGAAGGGATGAAAAATAATAATTGTAATGAAATCATATTTTATAAGAAAACGTAATTCCGTAAGAACATTATAGCAATGAGAAGTCAGTAATACTAGGCAAAGCCCATAGGCCAGGTGGACGAATGAACATAATTTTAAAAGTAAATTAATATTTAATAATAACGATAATATTAACAATGTTATTTTTTAAGTGTAAGTACCGTCATCCCGTCGCTCCTCTTCCTCCTCCTCCTCCTTCTCCTTTTCGTCCTCTTCTTGTTTCCTAACTGATCTATATTACATATATGTGTATATATCTCCGTCTATGCACGAACCCACAAAAATACGTATATACATGTATATGTACTTATATATAAATATATAGATATATTATATTCGCTCGTGCAACTGCGATAAAACGCATTTGTTTCAGTTTTTCTCACTAGTATTTCATATCATTCTCCCCTTCTGTGAAATTTAAATCGACTTCCTGTCCATATATAATCATATGCCAAGCAACTTCTTACTGAATGCAAAAGATTGAATATTCGCATTGTCGCTGTTGCGGACATCAAAGTAATTATTATGTTATTCTTAATTAACGGGAATTAATAATTGCACTATTAGTATAATAACAAACAATAATGTATGTCATCGCTCCTATTCTGTAAATAAATACTATACCGTCTAAGGAAACGGGTTGGAAACTTCTTTGAGATGCGATGAACATCTCTGCTATTTCATACAATTGTGGAGTTCAGGGATTCGTAAAACCGTACACTGGAATAACGAAGGAAGATTATTTGCACTTTATTTGTATATCAAAATATAGTATGTATTCATATCCTTGAGTTACATTAAATTCCACTATATATATATATATATATATATATATATATATATATATATAAACATCCTCAAAAGTGAATCTGTAGATACACATATTATAGGATATTTAACTGTAAAAATTTTTCTTTTATTAATATTATCATTTGCAGAACAATACTTTATGTGTCCTTATTTTACATATATTTATTATTAATATTATATCTTTATATCTTATAAAATATCACTATCAAAAATATCAATCACATTTTTTAAGATTGATTTATAAACGTAGAAAATACTTTATACGTAATACATAAAACAATCAATATTAATACAGATGTCGATAAATGTATAATAGACAAATACGTTTTCATTAATTTTATAAATGTGTTTTTGTTAAACTGCGTCGTATAAAAATGTCTTTTAAGATACAAACGTTTTAACGTATACAGAATGATTATTAATTATATAATTTCGATATAATTTCATAAAGTGAACCTAAAAGTTCCAAGTAAAAGTAAGTTGTTTAAGCTTTATTTTGCAAGTTTGATGAAGCAATAAATTTTAAACAATGTTCAAAATGTGTGCGCGTGTATATAAAAACTAAAAAATTAACATAATTTAAATTTATATATTCTGCACACGTTTGATTCCGAGTTTATTTTTAAAGCATTGACGTTTACAAGAAACATCATGTATATATCACCATATAAGATCAATACGTAATATTATATTGTGCGAGAATTATTTATATTATTTATATCGTATAAAGTGAATGAAACCTTTTTTGTTATATTTAAAGCTTCCATTTTCTCACTATAGTCATACAGATTTAAATTTTTTTCTTATAATATACAAGAAAAACAATTTTTTGTATGCTAACTCGAATTCACTAATAGGGATCGCTAAAAAATATATCGAAAGTGGTCTTTTTATTATTCTACATTAGTAAATAAAGATGCAATTTAATATGAATTGATTAATTTATAATTATTTATCAGTCCACGAGCCCAGAAAAGTTTTCTGTATATTTTACTAACTCTATATTATTATTGAGCGTGTAATAGCACGCAAAAAATTAATTTATTTCGATTTATTTTATGAGAGAAAAATATTCTTAAAAATAATTTTTTTAAATATTTTAACGGGCGTTTAACTTTAAGTATAATAAATAGAGGCTCGTTATATGTCAAGCAATGGAAAAGAAGTACCATGGCCAAAAGCGAAGCAAAAAGATGTTTTATCTATAGTATATAATTTAATCTCATATGAATTGAGTGCCTAAGTAAATCAAAACATACACATGTTTCGATTTACTTAGGCCTTCTTCAGCATTGAATTTGAGACATTTAGATAACATTATGCATTTCTGAGAACGTTGAAAAACAGACTTAAAATGATCTAGTTTAATTGTTAGTAAATCGTTATGAGCATTTAACGACAGACGATCGATGTATAATTGATTTTAAAAAGTGACAAATGTTGATAAGAGGCTTCGTCAAATTTCTTCTGTTGCTCATCTGAATTAATTGTAAAATTTTTCATATCGAGTATTCATATTGAGTAAAGTACTCGATGTATATATGAGATTATATTTTGTGGGTAAAACATTTTTTTGGCTTGCTTTTGGCCGTGTGATTCTTCTCTTTAATATAACGGTTATGAAAAGAGAAAAGAGGGGCTTTAAAATTAAGATCATTCACTAGATCTATCGCATCATTTGCAATTATAATGATTACCATGTCCCGCATTAGAAAATATGCTAATTAATTTTGCGTCTGAATAATGTTGACAAATATTCTATGCAAATCTATTGAAATGAAGTTTTAAAATGGTCTTACTCATTATAATGGAACTTGTTAGCTGACTACTTTGTGATAAACATAATACGACTATAAATTACTTTTAAGGAAAGGCTTGAGATATTTATGGAAGGATTGGTTAACACTTTCCTGATTTAAAGGACTTTTCATTGCTTCATCAAAGAGACGCTGATACACATTGCCATCATATGCGCCGAGCGCGGATGCGAGGATCTCGTCACGAATATTGAAACCATCGACGATACCGACAGCATTTGGACGGATTGCAGCAAGCATCTCTTCGAAGCGTGCCTGGAGCGCCGGAACATCTTCATTACTTAGACAGGAAAACTGTAATTACAAATTGCATTGTCATGTTAATGAAGTGATTTGGTAATTATAACAATTCTGACAATTTTAATTTTTAAAGGACACTAACACGAAGAAAGTCTCCAAGCCGTTGTAGTACCCAATATATCGAATACAATTCGCAAAGTTGCGTTAAAACCTCGCGAAGCTGCTTAGATACGGATGTCAATCCTCTAACATTTTCAACAAATCTCATCACTAAGAAAGCTCGGCAATGAGATTCTGCGCAATGTGCTAATTCAATGCTAGTTTGATTCCACGCGTCTTCTGGTGATGCACCACTGCGTATTCTGCGATCCATGTTTTCTGTTGCCAAACGAATCTTGCTATAAAACAAATTATAAATTGTGATGCTCTTACAATACTGTTTTACGTTGATTAACAAGTTTTCATGTTTTCATTTTTTATGCACGTATATTTCTTTCATATATACATACACACACACACACACACACACACACACACACACACACACACACACACACATATATATATATGTATATATACATAGGGTGTCCCAAAACGTGTGGGTTAACGCTCGTAAAAAGGTAGAAGGAATCGAAATGAACATAGAAGTCTAATATTGTCTTGGGTTAGGTCCACCAATAATTGATGTATTATTTTTCAAATTATGCGAATGAGAGCGCGCCGTGGGAAGAGGCCGAACCGCTCGAACTGTAGTGCGGCCCACTGTCAAGCATTGGCTGCCAGCGCCGGCATGGTGTAAATGTACAAGGTAAACCATTGCGCATGATGCCATGATGTCAATATAAGTCACGTATAAGTGAACCAATAAAAAAAGGCCCAGAATGCAAGCGCGAAATTAAAAAGTTGAATTAATTGCATATTATTTGCATACACTTACAGGTCTTAAGTGTTTTTTTATGTGATTTGTGACTTTGCTTACAAGACTATCGTGCACAGAACACTCTGAAATATATACATAAACGTTTAATCTCTCTTGCTACATACATCTTATACAATACACAGCTATATTTTTTATAAAATCACTTACAAATCTTACAGTATGTTTTTAATGTTGCTCGTAGTTTTGGTTTTACTCAATAACGCAGGCTATTGCACAAAATTACTCAGGCTATCGCATAGGAATGCTCAGGAACACTCCGATGTACTGAATGCAGTCATATTGGATTCTTGCATTCTGGATCATTGCTGATTGGTTATTAAATTACTGCGCATCCACGGGAATGGTTTACCTGGTATTCTTACACCATAAGCGCCGGGGGGAAGGGGAGAGGGAAGAACCGCTGCCTGTGCTTCGCCGCCCTCGCATCTCGCCCCACCGCGGTGGCAGCCAATGCTTGACACAGTAGGCCACGCTACAGCTCGAGCGGCTCAGCTTTTCCTACGGTGCGCTCTCATTCGTATAATTTGAAAAATTAATATCTTGATTATTGGTGGACCTAACCTAACCCAAGACAATATTGGATTTTTATGTTCATCTCGATCTCGTCTATCTTTCTATTACGGATTGGCTGCCGGTTAGCTTTCACCCTGTGCGCGCGCGCGCGCGCGTGTGTGTGTGTGTGCGTGTGTACACATATTTACCCTGCAGCAACTGCTTGATGTGCTTGCACAATACAAGATAAAGTATTTTTCCAAGGACGTTGTTTTATTCCACGTGAAAGAACAACTAAATATTCGACAGTCGGCGGCAACGGTTCACCGCCAACAGCTTGTCTCCAAGCTTTCACCAGATATCTAGCCGTTTGCAATAGCAGAACCGTGTTTTCGCCTTCGTAAGTGCAAGTAGCAGTTACTAAACCATAAATTGCTGGCAAGTTGCTCGCATCCATATAACCATGTCCACCACATGCCAATCGTAACTGTTCAATGCCAGTAGCTCCGTCCGAAGATGCAACTGCCTTTAGACAACATGCTAGCGCATGCAACTGAAAAATAAAATGTTTTTTTCTAGTAACAGAAAATTATTTAAACTTTAAATCAATTCTTTCAATATATAAAGTCTGAGATAATAATAATTTACTATTTTCTACTTTTATAATAACATATTTTAATATATACCTCAGGTAATCTTTCCAGCTCTCCCTGATCTAATTCAGCTGTCACATTGTTATACATCTCCCAAATCCAGTCAGCGCACATTCGAAATGCGAAACACGCAGCAAGATTGGGAAATAATTTATATTGTTGTGTAACATAATTCATAATTTGCGATTCTGGCTCACTGAAATAAATTGAAAAGAAAAACATTTTTAAATTGCATTAAGATATATACCATTTTTTAATGAAAATTTTCACAAATTTGTCACGGACAATAAAATATACGGGTGCTTTCTATTTAATAATTCAAGTGATGCGAATATTCTTTTAATTTTTTTAGCATTCACTAGAACAAGGCAGAACAACGCTACGCACGCGCTACTTAGCATTTTATTGAATAACAAAGACAAAACAATGAAAACAACTTATATCGCTAAACAGAAACAGAACTCTGTATTGACTTTCAGGAAAAAGAAATAAGAAAACTTTTCAAATCACTATTAGCTTTCAAAATAAAACAGTTAAAGTGCAAATCTAAACTATTTACCTACTTTAAAATTCTTTATATTAATATTAATATTTTAGTCTATAATTTAGTCCGTAGAGTAACCGATTGCTACACTGAATGTAAAGAAAAAGATAAGCAAATCTGATTTGCAATACGATTTGTCTTAATATCTGTACATATTTAGTATCGAGAATAACAATATATTTATGTCTAGTACAGAAAATAATGATATAAACTTTTAGAATTTTCTGCTAATGATAAATGCTATCGTGTTATTAATTTTCTTTTTTATTACATACTCGACTTTTATTTGACTCTGTCGTCTCACTGCGCTGTATCTAATAGCTATTGTCACCGCTTTTGACAGGTAGTTCGAGATATCGCGTACTAATACCACTCGAACGAACATCATTGTACCATACGTGAGTTTATCACTAGGCGCCTTCACGTAAGTTCCATCCTCTAGCACCTGAAAATTCAGATAATTAGACTTTTAAACTTTTACATAAGATTTTTCATTAAGTAATCATGGATGTTTTATTTTTCTATTCTTTCATTCTCCCTCCCACCTCCTACTCATCATTACCTGAGAATTTTTCATCAGCATATGCTCACGTGGTATTCTAACGTTTTCGAAACCGAGAAAACCATTATTAGTTGCATTCATTCCTAACTTGGTACCGATTTCACCGATCTTTATACCTGAAAAAAGTAAGTTGTCTTTTAAAACGACAAATCCTTTTGTCGTTTGTAAACGCGATATTTGGTGGAAAATATAAAATGTACTTGTAAAATGGCGTTTATGACTTTACGTACCTTGTAAAGGTTCATGAGTATCCTCATCCCTGAGTTGCACGATAAAAGCATGGATACCTCTGCATTCTCCTTTCGTATATAATTGTGCAACGACAATCGCATAATTAGCCGTATGACCCACTAAAAGTATTTTATTTTTTATGAGTTTCAAGAGTGAATCAAATATGTATTAATTCTGAACGGAAAAAAAACTTACAACCACCAGGCCACCACTTGTACGATGTTAAAGTCGGACTATTTAATATAAATTCTCTAGTTTCAGGATCATAGGTCGCTGTAGTCTCTAAACCTCTAATAAACGTGCCATGACCAAGCTCTGTCTAAAAATAAGTTTTATTATTCTAAAGATTAAACGGGTTTTTAAATATTTTAATGAAAAATACATACATATTAGAAATAATAAAAAAATAATTAGAAATAGTAAATCATGATATAAATTTATGATTAATAAAAAAACATACTTGGGCATAAGTACCGATGATATTGCAGTTCCAAGCTCTGGATATCCAGTGTCCTTGCTGTTCAACGGTGCCCTGTCCCATAACAGCCGGTATAAACATCACAAAATGCAGCGTCAATGGATTGCCGTCCTTCAGTATCGCCGAGCCTAACATGCCTCCTAAAATTTGTCTACAGAGCATCATAGATGCTTGTCAAATAACGCTTTTTTAGGCTGCATTCCGAAATTTACTGCCAGTACTGAAAATGCATAGTACACGTAACATGAACTATAGACTTTTAGTACTGACAATGAATTTCGGAACGCAGCCTTAGATTTGTAAGAGTTCATATTTAGGAAATATTTTTCTTCGTGAGACATTTTAGTCTTTTCATTCAAAGTTACTATTTGTTTATCTAAAAATATTTACTGCAGAACATGATTTATAGAAAAATTGTGTTTTCACAAAGTTGTTCAAATTTTTAACAATTTTAAGTTTTATATTCAAATTCAGCAGACCCAACAATAACAATAAAGGCCGATTTCAATCGTTTCCTTTTGATCCTAAGTTGCTACCGTTCTTTCAACTTGAATATATTACATTTAATATAAAATTCTTTCAAGGTATAACATAAAACATTATTTATTGCATATCTAAATATCTTACGAAAAAACGTCCATGCCACCTTTCCCCGAGTTGTTTAATTGTTGTACTTTCTGTAACACTCGGCATCCTTTCATTATCGCATCCTCGTAAATTTCCTTGTGACTCTTGTATTTCGCAGGAATTCTGTCGTGCAGAAGCGGATCACTTAGAAAAAAGTTTTCTGAAAACAGCAAGTTTGAATTACTACTTAAAAGAGATGTAATAAATTTTCATATTAACAAATGCAAATAAATTCTGACAGCAATACAAGCTATGCAAATCCAATCGATACTTAACAGTATAATGAATGATTAAATAAATTAGATAAAATAATTGAATCAAACGATTTTACATGGTCGAACCAAATTAAATGATTAAATGAGATTTATATATAATAAGCTACTTTTTTTATATGGCTATAGAAAAAGATTCGGTTAAAAATTTTTGGATAAATTAGGATTACGTTGCTGCTTCTTATTGAAAATTGTAAAATCAATTTTCCATTCGACGAATCTAAATATTGTCGAAAAAGATTGCTTTTTGCGATTTTTAATTAGTCATTTACGTAATTGTAAAATTTAAAAACATGGCATCCCTCACTTCAGAATAGATTGAAGAATAAGATTATATTCGTCAAATTACGATTAAAAACCGTAAAAAAGTTGTTTATATGATCAAATTTTCAAAAATCTGTAGTAAAAGCGCTTAGATAAATAAAATTTGATCACACAAATAACTTTTTTTATGGCTTCTAATCGTAATTTGATGAATATAGTCTTATTCCTCAATCTATTCTGAACTGAGATATGCCATTCATTTGTACATATAAGGTACATAATTTGTATTTTAAACCAAATATTTTTATAAACAAAAATAAACGAACGACTCTACGTTATCGACCTCGATCAAGTTTCACAGGCAGTTTAGCATCCTCTTAAAGATATGGCTTATTCAATAGAACAAATGAATAATAATCCTTGGCTCAGAGAACAAAACGTAGTTGGAAATGCTAATACATGGCCAAAATTTATTAGAAAAATATTTTGGGATAAAAACTTGACGGATCACAAACGTATGATAATAGTAAATTTGGTAATTATGCTGATAGAGAGCAACCTCACCGATCACTTTGACCTTGACATGTATTGTCAAGGTCATGATTCTGAGTTACCTTTACCTTCAATCAATTGTCGGTCGCGACTCGTTAAAAAGTTATTAGCGATTAAAGTTCAAAAATTATAATACGGGTATTTGATAATAATGAGAATTTCATTTCACTTGGAAATTCACAAAGGGTTGTGCAGAGAACGCATGAGCGGGGGAGGGGCGCAGCCCCTTCTCCTGCACCCCCTTCCGTAATTTTTCTAACTCTAACCACCAATTTTATGTCGCTATTTGGTTAATGCGAAAACATTGGAAATGAACAGCGTGGAAAGTCGCAAACCTATGTGTTACTGTACAAGTGTAGATGTCGTTTACTTTACGTAAAGCACTGATATCATGTATCGTATTTATGAAACGTAAACGACGTCCTCGCTTGTACAGTATCATATAGGTTTGCGACTTTCCACGCTGTTCGTTTCCAATGTTTTCGCATTAACCAAATAGCGACATAAAATTGGTGGGTTAGAGTTAGAAAAAATTATGGGGAAGGGGTGCAAGGAAAGGGGCACCGCCCCTTCTTTGCCCACGCGTTCTCTATACCATATAACTTACGACTTTTCACAAATTTCATTCCATATTAGTGAGAAAACAACGGTACATTTTTAAATATTTTTTACCCTTTTTTACACCTTCCCCCTACTTACAGAGCAAAGCAGAGGGACGAAGCCTCTCCCCCTGCACCCTTTCCACACGTTTTCTGCACTCTACTCTCCTCTCTGTTTCAAAACTAATGAAATTAAAACAAGAAATTAAAAAAAAAAAATTTTTGTGTATAACTCGGAAACTAAGGTCGAGCGACGGTAACATGTATAGGGAAAAGTTGTTCAGAATAATGACCCTGACAACATATATGCATAATTACTGTAAATTTTGCATATTTAAATGCAATTTCAGAAGATTTTTTACATGAGATTTTAAGCTTTACTTAAAAAAATGCACACACAAATGAAAGAAGACGCAATATCAAAGATAAGTTAATTTCTTTATTTAAATCACGAGGTAAAGCTTTTATTTATTGTTCATAAGTACATTAAATAAATGTTATTAACGTTTTTCATAATTTGTAGGAATTTGGAAAAAATCGCCGTAGCCGAGTTTACAGTTACAGCGTATATTTCAAAGAAATATTAGATTTAAATTTTAATCCACGCAAAATTAATTAATAAATAAATATTTATAATAAAGAAATATTACAGTATAATGTGGTATAATTTATGTACTATTATTTGATTTCGCATAAAAACTTTTCAATATATCCATCATTCTCTGCTTTTAAAAAAGAGCATAAACTGTATTTCAATTATCTTTTTCAATCAGTTAATTCAGTATAGTATGATATATTCAGTGCAACAAAACTGCATATTAAGGAAAACAAACTATTTTCATAGTGGCGCGATAGGAATTGTTAGAAATAACAATTTAAAATGTTGATTAAATTATTTAAACAAAAATGACCTATTCAATTACACTTTAACATATTTTAAATTTCGCGCGATTACGTCACTGCGCATGGTCAGATATATGGCTACGGTCCACTTGACGCTACAAACGTTTCGAAGCATTCTTTGATTGGTCAATTCATAAGAATCTTTGTTTCGATTGGTTAATTAAACGCTTCGAAGCATTTGTAGCGTCAAGTGGACCGCAGCCTATATCATATGACAGAAATCCTAACCACGCAACTGTCAACTTTAGTGCTTAATAACTTTTTTCCTAATTGAGAGCGATGATTTTTCCTTGCAGATTCGTGTTCTACGCACCGAAATATACAAAATAGTGAAATTACAGCCAAATCGGTGAGGAAGCCCCTCTCCTCTATAATTACCTTTTTTTCAACCATAGATTAATTTTTTATACAGCTTTTTAATCGAGAATAACAAAAATACATTTTCTCAATATACCCTTACTAAAAGATGTTTTGCTTAAAATAACAATAAATGTAACGAAAAATGAATGGAAGAAATATTGCTGTTTCAATCTACATATTTCACCTAGCTGTTATTATAATGTCAAATAACAATTTTCCCGCAAGTCATTCGTGTTATATTAATAACCACGATAGATAGATAAATGTAGCGAGGTGTAAAGTCCAATGTAGAAAATGTGATGTTTGAGATATTTAATCTCGCGTTGAACATTAAACCGAATGTCTTGTGACAAATGCTGTTATGCTCTCTGCATTATGATATTTATCAAGTTCTTATCAATTCATATAAAAAAATCGCAATTCTAAAGATTTACTATATTCTAACATTAACTTTTAATTTTTGGAACGTAATCAATGATTTTAAATTCCAGTAGCAACATAGATGTTTCTCTAGTACTTTATATATGATAATATAAATATACCATAAATATATTGAAGTCAAAAAAGTTTATTTAACACTTTATTATGATAATTATTTGAATATTTATATGCTAAAACATTTATTATATAATCTTACTATATATAAAATATATCAAAACTAATCAGATAAATTCTATAATTATTATATAATAGTTGTTAGTAAAATACAAATTATTATCTACAAAACAACATTGAAGTAATTTTAACTATACAGTTTACAAATTCCAATATGTTCTCTCTCTCTCTCTCTCTCTCTCTCTCTCTCTCTCTCTCTCTCTCTCTCTCTCTCTCTCTGTGCGTGCATGCGTGCGCGCGCGTGTGTTGTGTGTGTGTAAAATATTGTGTGTGTGCGTATAAGTTAATCGTTAACACAGTTAAAAAATTAACTAATAAATAGTCTTTAATTAGAACTAAAAGTTACACAAAAAGATTTATATATTTATTTATCTCAACAGATGAAAAAAATAGATAAATATGTGCGATACCAAAATACTTCTATTGGTAGTCATTTCTGCATAATCGAAATTTCTGCAACTTATATACAAAATTAATTACTATTTCCTTACAAAATAATTACTCTATTCTCGAGCGCGCAAACTTATAAACGCGAACACAACTCATGGAGAACGAAATAAGTATGTACATGCCGGAAGAAACAGTAGTGAGAAAAAATTTTTTGCTGATAACGATACATAATCATATAAATGTTTTTTTTTACCGTCTGGATTTACTAACATTGTTTATGTAATTATTACAAACGTGAAATTATACATGGAGATTTGGAGAATGATGTCAGAAAAAGTAAGGATAGGAATTAAAAAGATTACATCTATACAGAGATGATACACGCACAAGCACGCAGAGAGAGAGAGAGAGAGAGAGAGAGAGAGAAACAATTTAAAAAAAATTGGCATGTTATAAAAATTATTAATATTAATTATTAAGGACAATATTATTACGAATAAAGAAATAGACATATTGAAAAAAATCACTTATTCGTGTGATTGGTTGCAAAAAACCGAAAAAATGCTCAGTCATAAGTATATAACTTTCGTGCCTTTCACACTTTCTACTAATTCAATACATATCCTCAGGAATACTAAAGAAAATTACAAGCCTTTCTATTCATAATAAGCTTCACGCGGTCATTCGTGTTTAAAGAATCTCATTATATAACTTACGATGATTCTTTTTCTATTTTTTTCAAAATAAATGAATTACTATTACTATATATTACTATATTAAATTAAATTAGTGTTATCTGTTTATCTATCTTATTTTGTCGACCAAGATATTAAAAGTTAAAGGAAAATCACAAGTCAACCCAAGAATAAATATAATATAAATCTAGTTCTTGTACGATAAAGCAATTCAAGGCGAAATGTGACGTGAAAGATTCAGCGATTTATCGCCAAGGAGTGAGTAATAGCTGATAAATAGCTCTGCGATTGGGCGTTGACATTTCACGCAGCTCCTTGCAGCGAGAAAAAAATGCCAGAATGCTACGCCAGTACGCCGTACGATGTGGAGATACCGTGACTAAAATGCGCAAATTAATCAGCGAGACGACGAACCTAACTCGCGCCGAAGAGACGTTTTCTCTGTGCTGCCGTCCCAGAAAGTTGTAAGTTCCGCGGGATTGAAGCTGCATCTCTCGCGCTCGCGCTGCAGATCCGCGTTTATGGTCACCATCGTTATCAGCTGACTGTGGGAAGCACTTGTCAGTTTGTTTTAGAGCATCTGCCAATAATGACCGATTGTTCGCGCAAACTGCCGGGCGACTCTCCCACGCGATCACAACGTCGCACTCACAATTAACGAGAAATACACCACCACGCGCTACCTACCGACTACCGACTACCAACTACCACTACCACCAATGACCAATGACCACCAACTACCACTCCTTGAGAATTCAGTATACAGCGGCACGACTCTCCGCCGTGTCGGCGCTTTTGATGTCAGTGCGAACAAAACGCATGCGTCAATAAGTTGGCCAATATCGCCATCTAAATTTTTCTTCCATTTCTTTCCTTTTTTCCTCCCTCCTCCCCACCCGATCATTATTTCATTACCGGTATACCGATATTAACGACGGTCGGTCTTATAGAAGTTACGTCTCTCTGCGAAAGTTTGAGCGATTATAATAGCCCTTGGTATAATATTACGATTTTTTTTAATTATACGGATATCACATAAAACTATATAAATTTCAAAGTGTAATGTTGTTTTTTTAATTTAAACTCCAAATTTAAATAAGGGTTTTTAAATAATGAACGAAAGGGAAGAGGTGAGGAGAGAAATTTAGATGGCGTTACTAGGCGATTTGTTTATCTCCCGTATGAGATCATATGAGATTGGAGATCTCCATTCCGGCCGACAGAATTAACAGCTGTACTGTTTATATACAGACTCGCAGGATGTCTTTGCTAATTCGAAGATGCAAATTCGACAGTTATTGGCGATATTCGAAGCTTGTAAATCGAATAGAGTCTCAAGAACATACATTAACTAACCAAATTTGGATTTCAAGAAATTTTTGCAATATCCATGCAAAACCAAATGTTCTGGATAAAACTAAAAGATTTTTAGATTATCTCGCGAATGAGTACAAAAATAAGTCTTGGAAAAATAATAACTTTTTCGATTTTATCGATTTTAATGCTTCCGACAGTTTATTGAGCAAAAGAGTGCAGCTCATGGAAAATATTCAGAACTTGCATGATCTAGGTATTCTTGTTACAATTTATGTCATTTATAATATTTTACAAAAAATGTTTTGGTAAATTTTTTGATAAATTTTTTTTTGCAGGACAACAAGACATAGAGTTGAAAAAATTAGCAGAGGAGGAAAAAGCATTATATAAAGAGCAACTAAATGAATTGGACGAGAGATTATTGAACGTAGTACTGACAAACATGTATAAAGACTTTTATAATAGCATCATTGTCGAAATAACAGCAGGTGTCGGTGGTCAGGAAGCAATGCTGTTTGTTAAGGATTTGTATGATATGTACATGGGTTATGCCAAATACTTGGGTTTAGATCATGAAGTAATTGACATAGACATAAATGACAACAAGGGCATTAGACATGTCAGTATTATGATATCTGGTGATCAAGTTGATAAGTTCCAGTACGAGGGTGGTGTACACCGAGTACAGCGAGTACCAGCCACAGAAAGATTAGGTCGGATACACACTAGTACTGCCTCAGTAGCAATTTTGCCAGTGCCATCAGAAATACAAATTGCAATCAATGAGAAGGATCTGAAAATAGAAACAAAAAGATCATCTGGGGCAGGTGGTCAACATGTGAATACCACTGATTCGGCAGTGAGAATAACACATCTGCCGAGTGGAACAAGCATTACCTGTCAAGTACATAGATCACAAGATAAGAATAAAAAGATGGCAATGGAGAAATTAAGGAGCATTTTGTATGAGCAGCAATTGAACAAGCAAACGTCATTTACAAGTGAGTTACGACAAAAGCAAATGGGAATGAAGTTCAGAAACGAAAAGATCAGAACATACAATTACAATCAGGATCGCGTGACCGATCATAGACTGGGTCAGAATGGGACACTTTATAATTTGACAGAATTTATGCAGGGTGGAGTGGCTTTAGAGAAATTGGAAGACAGATTGTGTAATCACGTACAGATGAAAACTCTGTTGGAAATAATCAAAAACCTTGAGATGCAATTAAAGTAATGTCTAATCTAAAATTCTAAAATTATCATTCTGATATAAAAAGTTGTATATAGGATTCATTTCATTTAGGTAAGCTATTGTGCAGAACATATTATAATCAAATATATGTATAATATTAACATATTCTCTCTTTGGCGGAAATATTATCTTCTTCCACTTTAATAGCAATTTAATTAATTTAATAACACACATAGACGTCACACCATGTTGCTAATAAAACATATGAGATTTTTTATTTGCTTTTATCTTAATATAAGAATAATTTACCTTAGTTGCGTATTTTGAAACAACTTTATCTCATTAAATACAAAAATACAAATATATAATAATATACAAAATCTATACGTTTATAATTTCGTTTGTAGATCAATGCTTTCACTTCATTCATAAAAATGGAAAAATTCTTGTCATTGTTATATGAATACTTCTTTTTACATTTGAATTCCATACAGGTCGATTTTATCTGTAGTGCAATTCTAACTCGTCAAGAGGTGTCGGTATCGTTATACTGTCGTTGCGCAGCTTTTTTATAACTATATAATTTATATAACTATATAAAATATCTACGCAAAAACTGTATAACGATACCGATCTCTTAACGAGTTACAGAATAGCACTACTGTAGGCCTATTCCGTAACTTTTAACGACAGTGTCGATATCGTTATAATGTCGTTGCGCACATATTATATATGACAAAAAAGCTACGCAACGACAATTATAACGATACTAAACTGTCGTTAAGAGTTACAGAATAGGCCTACTATAAAGCAAATTACACACGATACATTACTGGTATCTAAAGAGACTTTTACGTGCCGCATGATAGCATTCATTAAAAAGTCGATTTTTTTTTTTTTTTTCCATTTAAATAATCTAAACTTATCTATACTTAATTTTTAGACTTTTATTTTCGAATTTTGGTAACTGTGCAGATATGAAAATTCTGAAGTTGCTGTTCATCAGAGATTAACTTCGTTTTCTTTTTTATTTCTTTATTCAACTTTTTCATCCTTCACATTTTCTAGTTAAATAGAAAGTGTTATATAATTATTATATAATATCTATAAATAAATTAACTATAATTTATAAAAATAAAATAAAAAATTAGTTTAATACCTTTCATCTCTGATCTTATATTCTCTTTCTTTACATCCATAATATCCATATCCATTTTTGAATTTTTTTCCAAACACAGCCTCTTCGTAAACCCCTTTAATATGAAATAATGTCACAATATCTACACATTCTACATTATGCCTTCTGTGATGCCTTAAAAAAAAATATAAAAATCATTACCTCAAACGATCTGTTATCTCTTCGCCCTCCTTCACCCTCATCTTCACTATCGCTATACTCATTTTCACGTTGTATCCTTTTATCTAAATCACGTTGAGGCAATCTTTCATCAAAAATCATCTTTTCTTCAGTTTCTAAATCTTCAATAATGATATCCTCTGGTATTACCTGAACTTGTATGCCAGGTGCATGAGGTAACATTCTCAAATTTTCAAACACCTTTGTTCTATGATTAAAAGCATTACAAATTAGTTTATTCATAATATATACCAAAGTAATAAAAACATAAGAATTGAAAATTCGAGCTTACTTAATTTTGTCAAGGTATTCGGCAGTGTTTTGATTCAATATATTTGAAGGACTAATGTGCAATTTAAAGTCAGGACAGAAATATTCAAAGTAATCATTATATGGAAGCTCATTAGCAATTTCACATCCAACAGCCACTGATGTCTCATATGTCCAACATCTGGACACATTTCTTATAGTGTAACCACCACCTCCCAGCATCAAAAAAGGTAAATTATATTTTTTTATAAACTCTACACATTTGCCGTGGCCTCTCACAGTTAAATTGAAACATCCCAATCGATCGCCTACATTGATTAATATTTGCATTAAAAGTTTTGCAATTTTATTGTAATAGTAGCTTCTTAAAAAAAATCTTACCTGTCAATGAATCTGCTCCACACTGTAAAACAATAACAGAAGGTTGA
This sequence comes from Monomorium pharaonis, assembly GCF_013373865.1. NCBI lineage: Eukaryota > Metazoa > Arthropoda > Insecta > Hymenoptera > Formicidae > Monomorium > Monomorium pharaonis. Next base: position 12,333,099 of record NC_050473.1, read on the forward strand.
AATGTCTCCATCACTTTAGAGATGACAGGAATGAAAATTGATTCGTAGCTTTCATCATTCATACCATCCCTTAAAGGTATATTAACTGCATAGTACTTTCCCTATTAGTAATAATAATAAAATGTATTTACAGTGATACTTTCAGATAAATGGTAACATTACTAATACTACAGTTTAATTCTTTTACTTTTCCTGTTCCTATATCATCAAGGTCTCCTGTACCAGGGAAGTATTCACCATACTTGTGAAATGAGACAGTCATCACTCTATCCGTTGTATAAAAAGCTTCTTCTATACCATCACCATGATGAACATCAATGTCAATGTACAAAACTCTTTGATGATATTTTAGCAATTCCAAGATTCCAAGTACAATATCATTTACATAGCAAAAACCAGAAGCTTCGCTCTTTTTTGCATGATGTAAGCCACCGCTCCAATTAATGCAGATATCTGAGGCTTTCTTGTTGAGTTTTATAGCAGCAGCTACAGTTCCACCAGCTGATAATTGACAAAATTCGTACAAGCCTTCAAAGACAGGACAATCTTCTCCTACGTTAACTGTTCCGTAAAAATAGTAATATTAAAATATTTCAAAATATAATATTAGTCAAATGTAACTGTTATTACTCAAAAACATTTTATTTATCTCACATTGTTGCATTTGTTTGCTATACTCTGTCACGTTGTCTAGCCGTATAGATCTTAAAAATCTGATATAGTCATCACAATGAAATTTTGTCATTTCTTCGGCTGCAACTTTATGAGGTCGCTAAACAATATAAAATATAAATTATAATAATCATATTTTTGAAACATATTTTCCAATAATCATATCTTCTCTCACATATATCTCCATCTTCTTATAAATTCCATAGTTCAAGAGTAGATTATGTGTCATCCTTATACGATGTGGCTTCATAGGATGCCCTTTGCCATAATAATAATTTCCGATATCATCTAGAAAAAAAAAACATGTAAATAAATCATCAATCACATATTAAAAAGCCTTATACCAAATATGCTATTCATTATTAATTGTTTCATTGAAAACTACAGTATACCGAAATACACTTGAGAATCTCTCATGATAAACTGTATACAAACCATACTAATTTTCTCTGAATTAGCCGAATTATCAAATTGTATAGAAAATATTTTATTCTTGCAAAATGTAAGATATATTTAAAATAACTGCTTTGAAATTGATTGCACTGACACAATAACAATATTGTTTCACTTTCTGCGTAATGAACCTTAGAGTAAATTCTCATGTAGTGGAATAATATAACGAGAACGGAACTAATCACGAATTATTTCAGTTTTCGTTACATGAACTTGAACATTTCGCATTAGCCTGAATTTCCACAAGCGCGCCATGCGTCATCTGTTCTACTTGGTTCTATTGGCTTATTCCATTGCATCATCAAATATTGGAATGTTTTGATTGGTTTTAATTGGACGCGCGGTAAAGTTGATGCAACAACCAATCAAATTTTTCACTGCGCGGAAAAAATTGAACTCTATTCAACGGGTTATCGCGTAATTATCTTGCTCCGCGGAAAGTGTTTCCGTATTCAGTATCCAGTAGCAAAAAGTCGGTTCTCCATAAAAAAAACCGTATGAAAAATTTGTATTAAAAATTTTTCGTATAGAAAAATGATGCTGCGCGTTTACTGATCTAATAAGGGCTGGTTGTTCCAACTTCTTGGTAAACTTACCTACTAGATAAGCATGTGTCTATCTTCATTTCTTTTCTTAAATAAATAAAGACAAACATATATTTATCTGATAGGTAAGTTTACTAAGTTGGAACAACCGACCCTTATTAGATCAGTAAACGCGCAGCATCATTTTTCTATACGAAAAATTTTTCATACGGTAAGAGATATATATCAATAAACAAACGCGTCACTTTTATATGCAAACATTTTTCATACATATTCGAGAATCAGGATTTCATTCTTGAAGTCGTACGAAAAAATTTCGCATACGAAAGTAAAACATCCACCGATTAGTGTATTATAATTTGAGATCTAAAAGATATATACCAGTTGAATGCACAGCATTATTTTCGTATACGTAATTTTTTCGTACAATTTTTTAAGAATAGGATCCCTGAACCCATTACTTTATTTCGATCGCTGCATGGGAATTCATCTTTACTCCTACCGATCTAAAAAACAGCTGACGCTACGATCACGCGATAATACGACTGAGAGACTCTCGACTTGTTGATATAGAAATCGTATTATCGGATGTAACGAGCATTCAAATCTTAGTTTATTGAACCAAAACAATCGTGCTTCGTACTATTTATTATCAATCACGTGGGAAATAAACTGAACGGCCGAATATAAAGACATATCAAATAGAGATAATGCACAAGCGTAAGCGATACAAATACATTTCGATACTTTCAAAATATATTTCTCCAGTTTTACAATTTTCTTGCTATACTTACTATCATAATAGTAGCAAACGCGGTTTTTTAAAGGCTGCATCGCCATTTCTGCGAGTTCTGCTCAGGTTAAAATTAGATAAAACACTTGGTACAAAATTAAACAAAGACTATGGATAGGCAATGGTTTACACTGTTAAATATATTGAACCGCATGTATCGTTCTAATTCGCTTGCACTCAAATGATCAACAGACCAGTCAAGACAGGCAAAATCCCCTCTTTAAAAGATACAAGTCAGTTCCAGCGACACCTGGATTAGAACTAAATCAGCTACATGCCCATGACCAACTGGTCATAGATATCTGTTCTTTTTGCCTTTTGTACTTCTTGCTCAGTTCATCTTTTCCTTTTTTCTTCTCCGGGAAAGAGAAAAGAAGAAAAGGTGAATCGTGCAAGTAGTATAGCTAAAAAGAACAAGCTTAGTAGCATATAACAAGTTCACTCTACGAAAATTTCGTAATCGCGCAGAACTTACTATATGTAGATTTGTTTCTAGACGGATCCAATAAAATACAAGTAAAGACCATTGCACGTACATTTCCGTAATCGTAACCGTAAGATTTCGACCAATTATATTGCTCAAATTAGCCGTAGAAACGACTGAATTAACCAATCGTATTGCGCAATTTCTTACGGTACAGTTACAGACATGTACATGCAATGGTTTTAACGTGACGACGTGTTAATTAAATAAACGCGGTAAATTCAAATCTTGCATTTCGTTTAATAGAGTATCGTGGAATGCCTTCCATTTTCGACCATCTAACAGTTGCATGAAAGATTAAACATAAAATTAGAAAATTATTGACACATCATTTCATATTAATATCGCTATATTAAATGTATGACTGGAGGACAGAAAGATTAGAACTGGAGACAGATTAGAACTGCGATCGAGATTGTTACAGATTGTAATACTGATTCCTTAACAATCTCCAGCAATTCATATGTAGAGCTAGGAAAGAAGCTGGAAAACAGAACAAGACACGTGTGTGCAAAGACTCCTTGGAAATAACAAGACATTGGGAAGATATAATAAGGTTTAAGTATATATAAAATCTAGTTTTCTCTCGAAAAGTTGTCATTTTGATACGAAAACGTTTTCGTTTTATATAGGCAAGCCGTTGTACATAGCAAATTGTAATAAACTCTATGTAATACAAACAACATTCCCCCGTTCCCTGAATGGAACTCGTTCCCACGACGAGGCCACCCTCCGAGAACCGGAGTTCAGCGATAATATATAGAACGTTCGGTGATTTATTCGATAAACATACAACAAGATCTCATAATCCGCTTTTTTTCTTTTTCTCTTTGTTTAACCACGTGTCCAAAGGCACCTACTTCTTTACAAACACATACTTACATCTCAGTATATAATACAATAATATACAAAATTAACGTTTCGTAATCTTCTGTAGATGTCGAGCGACGCGCATCTCCCCGCATCGCCGTCGATTTATAATGTACAAGGCGCGTATGCGAATGTATTAATTACATTTTTGTGAACGTGCACCGTGCAAGTACGCGACTCAGCTTCGACAACTAGAAAAATCTATGTCTCAACGAGTTTTGCATTTAACCTGATTAAATCGATTCTAGAATACTTGTAATTTTCTTAACCATTCAATCCCATTGAAACGCTTTGTTTTAATGATCTCTGAAATGCATCCTGATATTCAGCAAAAGAAAATTTGTTTTCTGTCATAAAAGGCAAATACTTTTAACAATATCGGATGTATTTGGAAAATCATTGGAAAAAAGAATCTCGACTATTTTAACATCATATACTTGGTGCTAGAAGTGTCTCTGGATAATTACGCATATTTCAGACATATGTTTTTATATCCTGATATTTTTATCGCATCATAATTATTGCTTAAACAATATGAAAATATGTCGCAAATGTATGTGACTTTGTGTATTGTATGAGACATTCTCATGACGCTTAGTATATGTTTTCTATTTCTTGTTTTGCCTGCTGAAGGATTCAATTGCTTGTCTTCGAGTACAAAGTATTGAAAAAAGACAGAGATTAAGAAGAATTGCCAGTAATTTATCCAATGTTATCTTTAAAGGATAAACTCTTGTCAATTTTTTAGATGGCATAACAAAACGCATCCAAAAAAATCATTTATTGAATCGTACTTGTTTCTCTATTTCGTGATCGAAAATGTGTTAACGAACGATCCTACGCTAAACGTTTTAATTCTGATCATCTAATCTGATTTGTGACGATTGATGATGATGGAGGACAATTTTATATCTTAGCATACATTTTGATATCGATTGCGTTCGCCACATTTGATTGATCGCGTAGAAACTGGATGTACCGGGCAGGATCGGATAGCATATTAAATTCGTCTAAAATAACTCGACTGTGTCCAGATTTACAATAACGAAATCGTAGTAACGAGAGGTAGAGAGTATACAGAATATTTCAGAGCACTCATGATCAGGATTGATATACAGAGAGAATTAAAAATTTCAATATAAGAATTTTTGAAAAGAATGGAAAAGTTAATTCTCTCTTTATTATTTTTTCTGTGTATTAAATTATCTATATATATTTTTTAGGTTTTTCCTAGTTTTCAAATTGGATTGAAAAAAATCAATTCATAAACAGATGGAGAATCATTCAAATACGCAGCAATCCTAATCATCGAACAAGACAACTGGATATACAAATACATACATACGCTCCATCAAGTGAAAGTCCACTCGATTCACGGCATACCGTGAACATTGTTGTATAGTTTGACACCAATTGTTGGCTACGAAATTAGCTCGATCTTAGTCGAGAAGGAAAGTATTCCTTCCAACCAGCGTGCACATTAGCAACAATATCAAGAGGAATAAATTTGATCTTGCGTTTGTTGCCAAACCGCATTGGTCCTTGATCTCACTCTCGCGAGTATGCGAACGTATACAGGATTGTGGTCGCTTCCGCTTTAAACTGAGGAGCGCTTTTTGGCAGACCAACGTGTTATTTTCATAAATCACTTCCTCGGGCTTGACGCTCAATATCGGCGACTTCGTATCACCACAGTCGGTATTTACCACCACCAGTAGCAGATTGCTGTGAGCTACCGGTTGAACCATGTATCGTCGTTCGCAATCATCTATGTCCTTATCGTATGACTCAAACGAGGCGTTTAGAAGGTACAAGTATACCTGTAGATTCAATGATTAGATATCAAAGTATGCAAAAAAAGAAATTTAGAATCAAAAGCCAAGAGAACAATATATTTTTAAATAGTTTATTATATAATACTTTAATTACTGAAAAGCTGTTTTAGATATAATAATATTGATATATTTACAATATATCTTATTACAATCTCAATTTGAAATTAATTTTTTTTTAAGTAAAATGACCAATTCAAAATTAAATTTTCTTTAGTAAACAAATTATATATAGTATAAATTAAATTATAATTATAATCTATAATATTATGAGTTAATATACAGTTATTATGAGAGATATAGTATATATTTTGAAAATTTAAGTTTACCTCTTGATCGCACACTTCTGGGTGTGTACGGTTGATTATAATATTTGAATCAAAATTTGATCTCCCGTCTTTTAGATCAATCGGTGGAAGTTTATCCTCAGTCTCGTGATAATCGTCATGAATGGCTGATTCATCATCGCTTATCATACCATATGCTTCCGTGTCATCGGACTCTATTATGCCCATTTTCGCCCAAGCCCAAGCGGCATGACCGATCATCCACATAACTGCTTTTTGAAAATGCTTCCATGGCTACAACATGACATTTTGCTAATTAATTTTGGAACAGATAAAAAAATATATATTTTATCTGTTAAATATAAAATTATATATATTACATATAAATTACATATTTCTTTATTACTATACTTGTTTTGTATATGTCTGCTGCTTATATTTCATGAAAACGTAAAAAAGAAGACATATGCATGTTCAATTAACGTCAGGCGATTAAGAGAGGAATTAAGATTCTTTTCAAATTCTTTAAATAAGACTGATTATAATTAATAAATTATAAACAATAAGTACTTTGGATTTTTTTTAACTGACATTCAGGGTAGTATTCCGTAATCACTTACCGGCAACTATTGATATCGTTAAGTGTCTTTGCGCACGTATTTTGATATATGAAAAAATATGCGCAACGACACTTAACGACATCGATAGTTGTCGGTAAGTGGTTACGGAATAGCGGTCCAGTGATGGAATTCTGTAACTCGTTATCTCGTCGTTATGTGTTATAACGACAGTTGCGCAGATATTTTATATGGTAAAAAAGCTGCGCAACTGTCGTTATAACACATAACGACGAGATAACGAGTTACGGAATTCCACCACAGACGGCCTATTCTGTAACTCGCTAAGAGGTATTGGTATTGTTATACAGTCGTTGCGCAGATATTTTATATGGTAAAAAAGCTGCGCAACGACAGTATAACGATATAGACCTACTCTAGGCCTATTCTGTAACTCGTTAAGAGGTATCGGTTTCGTTATACTGTCGTTGCGCAGCTTTTTTACCATATAAAATATCTGCGCAACAACTGTATAACGGATACCGATATTTCTTAACGAGTTACAGAATCGCACTGCTGTAGGCCTATTCTAACTCGTTAAGAGTTATCGGTATCGTTATACTGTCGTTGCGCAGCTTTTTTACCATATAAAATATGTGCGCAACGACTGTATAACGATACCGATACCTCTTAACGAGTTACAGAATCGCACTACAGTAGGCCTATTCTGTAATTCGTTAAGAGATGTCGGTATCGTTATACTGTCATTGCGCAGCTTTTTTACCATATAAAATATCTGCGCAACAACTGTATAACAATACCGATACCTCTTAACGAGTTACAGAATAGACCTATGGGACTTAACAGTATTGTTATTACAATTTGAAATGCTCACGGTGAGAAGAATGTTGCCGGCATTGTTGGTTTGCGAACTCTTGAAACACACCGCCTGATAATCGAAGATCCTTATTTTCTCAAAAACACCATCGTTGACTAATCTGCTCATTATCGGACCTCTAACTTCGCCGAAAAATTTACCGGCATCCGTCTCATCCTCGGCGGCGATTATGTAACCGTTATTGTCAATGAGATAACATGCCAAGCTGTCGTCGCTACATGTTTGCTTATTATGGCAATTACCATCACAGTTAAATGTTATATTCTGGAAAAGCGTTTGCAAGGCAGTATGCTGGAACTGAAAGCCGACCACCAAGGCCGGCGCCTTTACATCGTTTCCTGCAAATTTATTTTAAATATTTTATACATAAATTTTATAAATCATATATTGATATTCATTTTAAATGTATCATTTTTATCTTAATCAATATTAATAATAGGAAATTTAAAAAAATAAAAGTGTTTAATTAAGATTCTTAACAATTTGTACATTTTGGGGTTAAAAGGAACATATTTTTCTTTTATTTTTTGATAATAGCTTGAATATCACTTACCGATAAATACAGCACGACTAGCAGTGACTAGAGTGGTGTTGTCGGCACCCTCGTCATCGATTGGTACGGAAAAAACGAAACTGTCCGGATTTACGTAATACTGCTCAACCGCTCGTTTGTACCACACTTCGTCAATGGCATGAGGATACAGGTTACTGAAATGATCCTCCGGTAGCGACATATCCTCTTCTGGAGAAAAATCTTGCCATCTGGTCAATCCACTATGTGTGGCCATAAACGCCAGTACCACCCCAAAACGTTGTTTGAACAGTTTCCTGCAAGAAGACACTTCAGAAATAACCATTCGGATTGTCCCCGTGACTCTAGCTGGCGTTTAATTTGCTTTATCGTTATACAAGAGTTTTAAAATATACATATACTCAGTATACAAACTATACAACATACAGGTTTCTCAAATTCGTACGCAAACTCGTAGCTCTTTTGCGCCATATGCTTGGGATTTTATTTAAAAGAGACAAGTTCGATTAAAGGAATCAGAAAAGAAATTATATCGCAATTATTCTGTTTCGGTTTCGAAACCACAATTGATTCTTTGTGAAAAATCTGACAAATTATATCTTGCTAAAAGTAAGATATAATTATATCATTGTATCGTAACATATATTTTTTTTTATTGTGTTATAAAAGGTTCAACGATCAAAAAAATCAGAGAAAGATTCAATAAAAAGTATCTAATCAGAGTAAGTATTCTTCAAGAATGACGCAAACGAGCGAATGATATTTTCAAAAACGGTATTATAAAGCAGTCAACTGCACGCCAGGAAAATCTTGCTTTCATGATGTCACTCGCAAAGTATTCCTCCTTTTCAGGTTTCTGTTTCTGAAAGATGACAATCATCCTACGATTTGCAAACTAATTTGCGCCAACCTCAAAGTGTCAAAAGATAAAAAGAGAAAAGGAATAACAAGAAAGAAGCAAAAAAACGAAGATCATATTGTGCGATATAAAAATAAATACCAATTTTACAAAGAAAAGTAACAAATTATTAAAAAAGAAAGAACTTTGCGAAAGATATGGTTCTATTAATTTTTCTATAAAATTTAATACAAAATTTTGTTACATTAATACAACTAGAAAAAGAATAATAAACGCAATTTCCACTAATGGGAAGTGGAACAAAATAAAAAACTTTTGAACGGGTTTCATGAGAAAAAAGAGAAAGAAAGAAAGGTAAAATTAAGAAAAGAAAAAAAAAGAAGAGTCGACACCTGTATTATATTGTAAAATACGAACGATTGAGAATTAATTCGTTACTTTCTAAGAATGTAAGATGCGTTGTGATGGCGTTACCTGGGCATCTGATTCATCAGCCTAGCTAAAGGTCTGCATGGCGTCAAAGTGGTAAGTACATTAGTCAAAAGGAACAGATGAACTTTCTATTCTCGCACAAATAAGAAAAATAAGACAGAAATAGAAAGATAAAACTGTGCATAAAATAGAGAAATAAAATAAAACACGGGACGGAGTACCTTGTATTTAAAAATGAGCGCGTATTTTATTTTTGATATGGAAACAGTGGTAGAAAAACAGTGATGTCTCTGTCCTAAAGATGCGTCAAGCAGCGATTAATCGTTCCTCCTTTACTTATTTTATATTTATATTTTATTTTTTTGTTTTATTTCAAAAAATTTTTAATACGTCCATTTCATGAATTATCAACACTGAGGCCACTGTTTAACATTAAATGTCTGCATTGGATTCAAAATTCAATTTTATCAAGTTTTTATTATAATTCTAATTGATAGTTTTTTTAACTAAATCAATTATCATACAGCAATAAATATCATACTAAGTTTAATATAAGAGTAATATTATCATTACATTAATTACAGATTTGCAATTATGAGAGCAATATAGAACACGAATAATTAGAAAAGTCAGTCGATTAATCACGCGGTAGTTTATGCGAATAGTAGGAAAAGGGAAAAAACATTTGTTGTTTTTTCAAATAATCTAGTCATGCTGTGTAAAGTAGTCTTATGTTGATTAATAAATCAAAATTATACTCACCCTGATTCCTTGGTGCTGGGATTCGGTGGGTTTTGCTGGGCAAACCATTCGGTTACCTTAGCATCATATACCAAACTGAGCAATAGATTCCTGTCGCAATAGTATGAATTTCTGTCAGCCTTATAGGGATTAGCTGTTGAACACAAAAAAAATTTTATGTTATTAATTTTAATATTGTTCAAAATACTTTGTTAAATCTTTATCAAAAATATCTTTGAAAAGTAATAATAAATATATGAAGGTGTATATAGTAATTCGAGAGATTGTGACTTACGATGAGAGCTGTGACTGGGACTCGCAGCGGAGTATTCCGGCGGTTGGGATCGTTGCTTCATGTCGATCCACTTCCAGCCTGGTAGGCGGGTACGCTCCAGAAAATGTAGGAGCTGCATCTCCGAGGTGTTGAATCTATGTTCACCCTCGTAGTGATACCTAACATTTATAAGATGTTCATACAAATAAAAACTGTCATGTATTAATTTATAGATTTATTGTTCTTAACTGCGTATAAAGTTTGTTTTAATACAACGCTAAAAGAAACAAATTTTGCGTTAACCGAATTTATTGTAAGAAAAACTCATTTTAGACTTACTTGCAATACATCCAATTGGGATGCACCCGCCAGTTACTACCCGCGAAGTAATCTGTCACGTTTTTCCCTATAATAGTTCAATTCGTTCAAATTTGACATAAGTGATTGAGATCAGCGACGAAAGCCTCGATAAGTCAGAAGAAAAAAGATAATAATTTAATTTAATACCCGAAGCAGAAATTGAAATTGTTATCATATCAATAAGTATAAAATTTTTATGTGACAGAAAAATAATTGTCACATTTTTGTCAATTTAAGCAAAATTATGTATAACTGCGAAAATCGACTAACGAAGTTATATAAATTATAATTTTTACTGTAAAATCATCTTATGTATCACCTAATTATTACAATAAGATATAAATACAAATTCTGAATAACAATATTTTGCAATTATGTAATAACTTGATATTAATTGAATTTCGAAGGATAAGGATATTGTAGATATGATAAGAGTTATGTGTCTTTTTTAGTATTTACAATATTAACACAAGAATATTTATGAGATGTAACTTTACTTGATGGAATCAAACTTTTCTATCTAAAATTGTAGGTCTATGCAAAGCGCCTAGCGATTATAAATTTCATAATCGATGCGACACAAAACACATTCGCAAACATCTCTTCGATTTCAAACTGCGTACTAAATGAAACTTTATAACGTAACTTTGCAACTTTGTTAGACCATCGTTTGCCTATGGATTTGTACAAAACGAGACATTACATTCAAAGAGAAAACTGCAGGTATTGTTTATATCAACTTTTACCCATAATTCCATAATTATGTTATCGAATCACTACACGTCAACATTAATCTATCCAATCTACTTGAATCGTATTCTTGAGTTTTTCTTCCTTTCTCTCTCTCTCTCTCTCTCTCTCTCTCTCTCTCTCTCTGTCTGTCTGTCTGTCTGTCTCTTCATCTGTTCTTTTTCGTTACATTAATATAATAAGTTAAAATAAGACACATATATATTTGTTTCATTCTAATTCTTATTGCGCCAGTGCAGCAGTGCAGCAAAAAAGACAAAAAAGGCTTTCTATCTCTTTCTTTATCTATATCTTTTATTATTAAAATATTCGTGTTTCTAATCAATTCATTTCTCAAAGTACTTTTAAACAGATTGTTTATAAGATTAAATTCAAATAACAATACTCAACATTCTGCGTGAAATAATTTCGGACAATTGTTGGCATTTTAAAAGTAAAATGTATGCCATTAAAAAGAATCAATTTAACTGTAAATTTATAATTTGTTAACATTATGTTATTGGAAGCTTTCGTCGCTGTAAAATCAATAGAATTAAAATGCGTACCTTTAGCATGAGATCGATGTATTTCCTCGGTAGCGTGTACACGGTAATTTCCAGTATGATCATGCTCAGGCAAACTGACTACTACTGTGAATGGAGTGTCCATTATTCCCGTATAATCGTATTTTCTCTTTACTCTGCCGACTCGTTTCTAGAATAAACATCAAGACAAACACATCAATTAAAATTATTTTGATAGTTTAAAAAGAATTACAGAATTTATTTCTTTAAAAATGCAAACGACACGTGTTCTTATATAAACACATAGAAATGTGTCGACTTAAAATCAAAATACTTCTTTAAAATAATAATTCCAGTTATTAAAAAAAATTATCTTTAAAAATATTAAATTATTGTAGTATTCATTATTTTAAAATAATTTCTTTTTAAAAAATAATGAAAAAGTTAGAAAAACTTTAAGATTCCAATTATAATGATGAAATTCTCGTTAAAATTTACGGATATTTATCGTTTAAATATTATGACACTCACCATGTTATCATAGTGATATTTTGTGTAAAGTGTTGCGCTACCATTCTTTTGATTCACCACATTGTTGCGAAGCTGCGGAAAAATGCAATAAACTCGTATACAATTTTGTTGTACGTGTGTAATATTTGGACAATATTGTCCTAACTTTAAGAGCGTGTCATTAATGTTATAAAACTATAAAATATAAATACAACTTTAATTATATATAAAAGAATTAGAAATTATTTTTATATTTGCTAAAAATCTGTCAAAAAATTTATAAAAAAACTTTATAATCTTTTTATTTATTTACCATAATGATTCCTTCGTCGAATTCTCTGGGGCCCTTATGGTGATCCATTAACTCAACTTCTGCCATATCGACGCTATTATATGCTGGCTTTAAAATACCCTGAAACTATTTTTAAAATACACATTTTATATATATTTAAATATGCATTATTTTTACTATTTATATATTTTTTTTCGTTACGTCAAAAACTCAATGCTGATAATAAAACAGTAAAAATTTTGCAATTTTACATAACGTAAATGCCAAATCGAGATACAGCTATGGGGAGCGCGCAAAAAAAGTTAATTATAACAATATAATTTAAAGATCATTATATACCACTGGTCGAAGATCGGGATGAATTAGGATGAAACCATTGTTAGTCACGATGAAAGCGTAACCGTTGACGCCAAGCTGCTCCCACGAAGAGAAAAAAAGAGAAGATTGTATTATCATAATTTGCATTTGTTATGCGCTGTCAATTGATGCACTGTTGGCATCATAAAAGCTATAATGAATATTAATAGCATTTTCATGTTACTCTTCTTAATAGAGCCGTCATATTCGATGTCTAAAGAGATATTAAAGACTACTGCGGTATGTTGTTACTTTGTTTTTTGTTTTTTTTTATCTAGTTGCTTTTCGTGCATCGCTATTTTATTGACAAATAAAATGTGTTTCTCGTTACACATGTTTCTTATCTTTTTCATATATAGTTTGTCAACTTTTATCTTGTCAATTTCAATATATTATGCAAAAAGGCGCGCAATAGAAAAAAAAACAAAAAACTGGAGGCAAAAAATACATTGTATTATATATAGAAATCAATCGTTACTCTCTCATTTAAGTATTAATTTTATTGTATTGTTTCTCTCACATTTCTCTCTCTCTCATCACATAACATTTATATTTATCTCTAAAATTAATGCATGTTTTAATTTTAAATAAAAATATAAATTTTACTCGCAATATAGATCATTATTTATGTAAATGTTAAATGTCCTGAATTGCTACTCATATACGGTTGTTTAATTATTATTATTCATAATTAGTTACTAATTACAATTGCAAAAAGTAAAAAGTAATTTGCCGTTTTTGTAAAATAAAAAATATATAATTAACAATATTGCTCACCAAGTGTGGAATCATCAATTTCCGGATTTCTTCGATTGGTACGTCCGTGCCAGCAACACCGAGAAGAGTGGCGATCATTGTCTGCGCAGACAATTATCGATACGTTAATAAAGAAACTTGCATTATGTCGCATTGCATGACGTCTCTATTATATCATGACAACGTTATTATGTCGAAATAAATTACGAGTTATCATCATCTCAAGTCGCATAACCAGAAGCATATCTACCTTCTCCAACAACTTCTATCACAATGAGTTCGTCTACATAAACACGTTTTGGTATATAAAAAACCATATACGTGAAAAATGATCACCCCTCGCGTGTGTATAATAATGAGCGTGTGCATAATATTAAGATAATAACAAGAAATATGTCATGACATCTGTATAATATTTTTGAGAAACAAAAATATGAAGTAAGAATATTTAATCATCGAATTATTACTGTGATAATTATCTATTATTACAAATTTAATAGTTATATAGTTACGGTAAAGTTTTGCTGAATAAAATAATGTTAGCAAAATAGAATATCTATATTATAGAATGAGAAATTAATTAGAAAAATTTACCCAGATTATACAATGCCACGTAAATATTAAATTTATATTTAGAAAATTTGTATTTATATTTTTGAAATGTATAAAAATGCGCGCGAGAGGGACGAAGAATAACAGTGTAAATTTCTTGCGATTAAACGCAATAACTAGCTTAACTACTGTTTCAATATGTATGTGTAATAATAAGAATAATAATAACAATACACAATAAAAACTCTATAATAATTAAACAACCAATTCTCTCTATAATTAATTAACAACATCGGACGCAGGCTATCCTAAGTGTTAGTTCAAGTAACAATTAACTCCGTTCTATCAAAGTGACGACCTTTCTCTCTTCCTTTTTATAGAAAACAATTTGATAGAATGTTTCATTTTTATATATTTTATGTAATGGGATGTTGTAAAATAATACTGATTATTTGAGTAACATGCAATAAATTTTTTTTGTTCAATTCGAATGTCACAAGAGTGTATAAACGTGTATGCAAAATTAATTAAGATAATCTTGAGAGGTCGTCGCTTGAATTAAATCTACGAATGTCTCTGACTAACGAAATCTAGCACTCAACTGCCAAAATTCATGTTATTCGTGTACGTGCGTGCCTGCTGTTACTTGTAATAAAAGGAGCAAGTGCTTTGAAAAAGTAGTTATTATTATTGTTACATAAAATAAACCACTGCTTTTACATTATTTTAAATCTAATTACAAATATTTCTAGTAAAAAAAAAATTGTTTAATTTAATCAATTTTTATTTAACGAGATTTTTTAATAAAATTTATTCGCTTGCTCCTTCAGTTAATATTTCTCTCTTTGTATTATGTAGATATATAATAGTCACTGCAGAACGATCTATACGAATCAATATTTACGATTTTTTTTGCCGTACGCAATCCAACAGGCGGACAGAACTTTGTCTTTTTTTTCTACTCGTCTCGACAGGACACAGGGTAGACTAACGTACCTAAACCTACCTAATGACTTGACATAATTCCAATAACTAACATTAGAGATCAACATAAGATATCAGAGTCGAATGTGGACCTAAAAGAGATCTATGCGTGTCTACGACCTTGTTTCAGCATCATTTACATTGCAATTAAATTTTTCATGCATCTAATATAATATATTAAAAACTGTAATACTTTAGAATTGTTTCTTTCATAATAAAGACCAAAAAATTTAGAATAATTGTGCAATGTTATATAAATAATTATCTTTTCAAAATAAATATTCTTTCAAATTTAATGAGTCTAATAAGTAATAAATTAAGCTTCGTTAAAGGACAATTAAGGCTGATAGAGAAGATGAGGTCTTAGGTCGTCGATCGCACGAAAACAAAAGATAAAAATACAGGATGTACTATATGCATCATCATAGAACAATTTTGTTTGAGTTTTTTGTTTTAGCTGCCAACCTCTCTTGTTTCTGTCACCCAGTATGCTTCGTTCACCAGCACCTGCCTTGTGATGTTCTGTGGACAAAGAGGAACTTAAAACCGAAGCAAATGGAGCACGATTATACCTCAAGAAAACGTGATTTGCGAATTTCACGACTTTCATCTTGTTTATTGTTTTCGAGTATTAACGAAGCAGTCACATTTACGCATTCTAGATATAAGAAAATTTACAAACATATGACGAAAAACATGAAAGCGTATGAAAGCGCAGAAAACAGAATGAAAAAAGTGAGTGATATTACTGATTTTTTTGATTAATGATAGCTGAAGAGAATTGTCATTTTGTTTCATCACATAAGGGAGGATAATTGAACTTTTGGGCTATTCATTATCGACAATGTGGACGTATGACTGTCACCCTTTTATCGGCAATTTTGGACATTGTTTGCAAAATAATGGCTAAGTAGAAATCTCACCGCGTTCTCACGTCGATCAAACACTGGCATGCTGACCGAGGTCATTAGATCGTATTCCTGCAAATCACTGATCTGATCATGCCGTCGTTTCTGCTTCCTCACAAACCGCCGATCCTGTTCCTCCATGTTAAAGTACTTCTTATTCCTATTGTAGAGCAGGAAGCGCTGCCTCTGCTCGTTACATTCGCGTCGTTCCCACAACCAATCAGTTATTTTCGGATCTGTCACATCAGCATAGACGGGCGTCCAGATAGTTGGATGAACCGTGCGACCCAGTACTAAGGGCCTCGCCATCACCGGCACATATTTCAACACCTAATAAATTCGAAAAACTCAATAAATAAATCATAATAAAACTAGTCATCTCGCTCAAATGTCTTAGAAAGATTTCTCGTTCGTTATAATTTTTTATGCCCAAATTTTAATTTTTGTAAATTTAACATTATGTGGACTTTCTATTAAAGTACTTTTTGACGATTGTTTTTATAAAATATGATTTATATTATATTAACTAAGGTTTTTTTACATCCATTGAATTTAAAAGCAATTTTAATCCACTGACCTCTTCTCTCACTTCCGCCAGAGTACACAGATGTACGTAGTATCCTCTATTAGCACAAGCCATCCATTGTACCTCCCGTACATCTGCAACTTCTCGGCCAATTAGATAGGTAAATATTCTGACGGGCATATCGGCCTTCAACGGCTCGTCTGGATTATCCTTCCAATTGTATGCCTCAAAAATCTCCTTATAGTTGTATGGTACACCATCGGTGATCAGCATGATTGCCTGATTGCATCTAGCACCTTCCCGTTCATTCCGGAATGTTTCCAGCAATTCAAAAGCAGTTGTTAGAGCCAGAGAGAAATTGGCGATCCTTTCTGTATCAAGATTTGAAATGGCTCGCTTTAGCTCGCGTATGTTCGCCAGATTCGCCTGGACCAGGGTATCACTGAAGCATGGCACTACCTGCAAGTTTGTCAATCAATTAATAATCGATTTAAGTTTTAATTTTTTATTTTTTGTGTTTTGTTTTTTAACAAATGTAATTCTTTCAATTGATTTTTACCCCTTTAGTCTCATTGGAGAATGTAATGATGTTGACAAAGTCATTGTTACCAAGAGTATCGAGAATATTATTTATCACATGCTTGGCAATTTCCCGCCGTATACCAGTCATACTACCGGATGTGTCCATCAGGATAAGAATATCTTTCGGGCTAGTGGCCGCTTCAATGTACCAACTCCTCGTTCTACAGTCAAACAGATCCACTGATTCCATGACCCAATTCATAGCAGGATATTGACGCATGAAACCAGTCGCGCTACCGAAGTATTGCCAGGATAATGATGGATCCTGCTCATAATTGTTAATGAAAGTGCGGTCGAGCGCTTCAGACCACTTAATCGCTCGGATGACTTCCGATGCACGTTTGTACACGTTCGTGGGTACATGTACTGCCGACATGTTGAGATTCACATTGCCACCAAAGTGATGACTATATTCAACGTCTATGTTTTTCGTGATGTTTTTAGCATCGACGAACTCATAGCTTTCCGGCGGATCTACATCAGCGGATGATAACGCTGACGTTTCGGCTACATCCATTATCCTCTAAAAGCACAAATAAAATTTAATGCCTAAATGATTATGCGGGATTACGTTTCAAATAAAACAATATGCTTGATAACGAAAAGACTATCTATAATTATTACAAATTTAAACAAAATGAAATAAAAGAATCGCACTCTGATAGCTGAGATTTTGGATTCCATCATAGTCTTGATATCCTTGGCGATTTCGTGGACAAGAGCATTTCCATCACGTGGCGTGACATCTGCCGTTTTATAGCTCTCCTCGAACTTCTCCACCTTCGTTACAAACTTGCCCAATTGCGACAGCTCGAAGCCTAGCTTGTGCGCCCATCCTTTCACTCTACCAATTAAAAGAGTAAAATAATCACATATTAAAATTATTAAAACTAATAATAATATTAATAATTTTTATCCAGAAAGTTAGATAAAAATATTTGCTTTATTACTATTTTATTTTTAAATATCAATATCCCCTTCCTCTCTCTCTCTCTCTCTCTCTCTCTCTCTCTCTCTCTCTCTCTCTCTCTCTCTCTCTCTCTCTCTCTCTCTCTCATTATTTCTGGTTCGGTTTTTTATATCATGGAGTTAGTGCAATGATTTAATAATAATTAATTTATAACACTTTAATGAATGGAATGAGCATAAAGCTATTTGTTCATCACATAACAGCATTATTATGCGAATAATAATTTGATTGGTTGCAACAGCAATTTGATGAAACGATAGTAATCTTATTCATGAAAGACATTTATTTCTCAAAATAAAATAAATATAAATCTAACTTTTATCCACAAATAAACAAAAAAGTTATTTTTTCTTTGAAAAAAACTAATGTATATAAATCTAAAAGTATAAATCCAGTTCATATCTTTAATTCTCAGTAATACGACTGTAATAATCTCCGCGAAACAAACATTTTCTGTAAGTTTTATTACCAAAATTTTTTTGTGGAACATACCGTCATTGCAACGTGATTCCTTTAAGAGACGCAGTCCTTTACGGTTGACCTAAATATCACACTTATCGCCTCATTACTGCATACAGAGCAATTGAGCTTTATTGCCACAGAACTCAAAAACATCGCAAAAAAATTACAGAAACACGAGCAGACAGATGATTGCCAGGCCACGAGGTACTTACAAATTATGAGAGATGCTGTCGCTACGGTCGGGTACTTCAATCAGGACCAGGACGACGACGATAGATATGAAACAGGGCCTCATAACTTTCCCTGACCACCTGCTGGCCACTTGATCCACTTCTGGAGGGAGGGGGAGATTATTCGTGTGCGAGGACACGGTAAACAAAATTAAGACTCGTGTTTCACATCAAAAATGTCTGCAGTTGTTTAACTCAATGTCAATCGTCACCGTCGTCGTATGCGTATTCACTAACTTGGTGGCGACTCACGCGGGACCTACGACAGTTCACTCGAGGCCTATAAGCACTTTTCAAGCTTATCGATTTTCCGTCCAGACTTGCGCACGGAAAACACAAGTAAACCACGCGCGACCACGCCAACTATCGAGGATCAGAACTGGTAAGATTATTTTTCTTTCGATATACATTTGATCATCGGCAAAGTAGGATGATCGTTGGGGTGTTAATTATGCAATAAGACTTACAATTGCAAAATCCGTTACTGCCTCAAACAATATAATAGTTAATTAAGATCGTTTATCGAAATTCTGCTTGAAGATGCGTCTTCGGTGTGTACTACTCCATATATATTGCTCCTATTTTTTATAAGTGTAACGTGTGATGTTAAAAATCTTCCATTTCCAACTTTGGATATAATACAAGATACGATGGATTATTTTCATTATTTCTGTGGAAAGAATAGAAGAAAATTCAGTTTAAAAAATTATTTATTTCTTATTTAAATATTAAACATTGTAAATTAAGGGATATACTATTAGTTCCACTACTAATTAATATATATTTAAAATCACATTTTATAAATTTTTAAGAGAAGATTATTTAATATCTTATAATAAAAAATTTATATTTATATTTATATTTTTATTAATTAGTCTGTAAAGTTATGATTTAAGACAAAACATTATTAATTCATATCATTTTATTGATCTGTTAATTATTTTATTTTTAATTTTGTAAAACAATACAATTATATAAAGAACCATTAATTTACGTTATACAAAAATACATAGAATCTTAGCAACAATGATATACAACACAGACAAGGACACCATCAGTTCGGATGCTCCACAACTATATGCCTCATGCTCCAAAGGATGTTCTGTGAAACAATTTTTCAACCTGCGTCTCTTCAGGGCGTTTAATAGAATCTTATGACAGGGTTTGTCGCCCATGCTATTTGTGTACTCAAGGGGTGAGATATTGACGGGTGTTATTTCCAATCTTTTGTAGCATGTTGGGTACATGCTGTCTACCACAACTAGCAATAAATTAGTGTGTGCCACCTGTAAATTATTACAAGCAATTATTTTTTTAGAAAACTATCCAATTATTTTGTTACATATATACGTAATATGCAATATATTCAAAATTCTCACTGGTTCATTCAATAATATAAATACGTTAATAAATTACATTGTCTTTTACAGGTTAAAAAATAAAAAAAAGAAAAGTATTGGTATCATCAAGAAATAATTAACATTCTATCTTAAATCATAATTTTACAATTTAATTAATAAAAATAAATATATAATATATCAATGAGTTTTTAAATCGCCTAACGGTCTACATCGGATCTTAGTGATGGATATAATTCTTTTTTTTTTATTAAATTTAATTTTCTTAGCTTTATTATACAAGTCTGACAAATCTTGTTGGCGCGCAGTTTAAAATAAAGGTAAAAAAATTAAATTTAATAAAAAAAAGAATTATATCCATCACTAAGATCCGATGTAGACCGTTAGGTGATTTAAAAATTCATTGATGTTTAATATATTACGGCCGAAATAATGTACTAATATAAATATATAAATTCTTTAATATAAAATATTATCTTTCTTATAAATATATTCTACTTTTATTTCTAACATTAAAAAACTCTTGATAATAGCAAAGATTCAATACTTCATTCTTTCATGAATAATTACTATGTCGACCTAATAAACCTTTAATTATAAATACATTGTATTTTGATGAATTGTAAAATAAATAATTAATCGAACTATCAGAAGATAAACAATGTAGGTTTAATTTGAATTATTCATGTATGACGTCATATGGCATCATACATAATAAAGTAATACATAGGCAATGATTTGAATAATGTGCAATTTGATTTAAAAAACTAATGCTTTAATCGTATGCATTTACAGTCATATTAATAAATAATTAGAAAATAAATTAAAATAAAATAAAACATTTGCGCGTGCTTCTTTGTGAATATTTTTTTAAGATTATTAAAAGATATATATTAAATCTTTACCTTAATTTAAAAATTATTTTTAACCACATTTATCAGAGTTAAAAATAAAATATCATAAATTGCAAACGCAAGGGTCTTATTAAAAAAATATATTTCTGTATTATTATTATATTTGAAATCAGCAAAATATTTTGCTTATTCTGTAAAAATTGTAAAAATTATATTAGTTTAAAATAAAAAATACTTACCCTCTGAGCGTAAAAAGGTCGCGAACAGTAGTCAGAGTGATTAGTGACACCTTTAGCAGCGACGGTCTCGTTTAACATATAGAGAGTTCGCTTTTGATCGCAGGGATAGTGATACAGATAGGGCTCCGGTGGTGGTGGCGGATCTGGTGCATCCTCATCAAAGTGGACTTTGCCGTGAATGCCGGGTAAGTTTACAAATTGGGTCGTAAACCACATCAACCGCAGCAAAAACCAGAGCAACAATTTTGTAATGTGTTGCAGCGGTTCCATCAAGCTAATGGCAGAGTTGCTGATTCGCTGAAATAATTTAGGCCACTATAAAAGACATCTTTTTTTATAAACTAAAAGAATAACAGGAAATAATAGTATTAGGAAACAACTTGTTTTTTATTTCTAATTTTCTCGTCAAATGCAAAATTCTTTTTTATGATTTTTATAATTATTAAAAAGTTAATTGTAAAATATTTTTAAATCTTTTAACCAATATTTGATTCTTTCCAATCAAATTATTTCTTTGGTATATTACTTACAATTTCCTGACACCAGGCTTGATAATCATAAATATCGACTGGATTGTAAAGACCTTGCTTGACCATGGATAACATGACGGCGCCCTCCTGCGTGCCCATGAATTGCCCAGTATCATTATGGGCTTCCGAGATCACTACATAGCCATTCTGATCCAGCAAGTAGCAATCGATCCAATTATGGGCACAATTCATCTTCGGATCTGTCGTCACTGAGGTTAATGCAATAAATCGTTTATAAAAATCTCTCATTGGCATCTGAAAACCTACTACGGCCGCCGGCGCTTTCTTGCCAGCGTCTTTAGGCGATACGCTCATTGAAACTGTTACTATTGCATCTGCGCCTGCTTCCCATGGAACTATAAAGATATTATGTTCCGTCAGACATCTCTTGGATATGTAATTATAAATTGTGTGTAATAAATAATTGTAAATGTTGATTTTATTAAATTGATTTAAATCATTTGGAAAATATATGATCAAAATGACAAACAATTTCAGAATACATATAACAAAACTTATCATAACATATATAACAAATTAAATATAAAAATAATAAAATATATAAAATTATAAAAAATCTTATGTGTCCCATTGATAGTAAATACTCACCGGATAAAGAAATACTATTGGAATCTAGCTCATTCTGAAAGATTGCACCTTTGTACCAAGGCTCGTTCACTGCTCGTCTATGAAGGTCACCGAAGACAATGCCGTCGTCTACATTTGATAATTTGCTAGTTCTTAGATGATGCCACCTGGTGAGACCGCTTTGCGTCGCAACAAATCTTACGAAAATACCGTAGATATATGCTAGCTCTTGAGCTTTTGGAGGCAAATCTTCAATATAGTCACCACTGAAGCTATTATTCGTTGCCTTGGCATCAAATATAAGCAATTGCATAAGCTCTTTATTGCAATAATAATCATTGTGCTTAAGTGTCCGCCTGCCACAATTGGGCTCTTCATTCACATTTTCATCTATAGATAGATAAGCTTCGTATTGCTCAGACCAGCGCCAGCCAGGTCGGCTTACCAAAGCCAAGAAGTGACGCAACTCGTCTTCCGGACTGTTAAACTCATGACCCTCTAGGTAATGGTAACGACAATATACCCAGCTCGGATGTACACGCCAATGATCGCCTACAAAGTAGTCCGACACATTCACATTCATGTTCTGATTTCTACGAATCTCATCACCAACCTTAAAACGATTAACATGCTGTTATTTGAGCATTCAATATTAAGTGTAATTGTATATAATTATTAATACAATTCATTTAATAATTCTGTACGTAATTACTTATTTGATAGTATAATTTGCATTAAATTTTTTCAATGCAGTTATGTAAGAATAACAAAATTACTAATCTTATGCTGTTTTCTACCTTAATCCAAGTAGTTCCGTAATGAGGTATAACGACCGCAAGGCTAAATGGGGTTCCAGGTAGGGGCGCATAAAAATAATCACGTTTCTCGAGATTGATCCGACGATTGTCATCGTAATGCAATTTCACTGGAATCTCAGTCATATTACCTCGCTTATGATCCACCAATGCTGCTCTCAACTTCCGTATTTCGGGACCTGGGTTTCTGTACATTTTTAATTAATAAATATTTCAGATATAAAAAATAATAACAAATGTAAGATAATAATTAAGCAAAAAAGATGTTTTTTATTTTTTTTTAAGTAAATAATTTAACATTTTATATTTATTTACGATTCATAGAAAAAACTAGTAGTGAATAACAAAAACATCATTACATTACCTCGGTCCACGCCCGTCGTCGAGTATCTCCACCTCTGTGAGGTCAACACTGTTATAGTTTAATTTAAGCCGGCCTTTGTAGACTGGTCGGAGATCTGGATGCAATATCACGTAACCATTGTTGGACACGATAAAAGCGTAACCGTTCACGCCGAGCTTGTATGGCAACGTAAGCTTACGAATGTCGTCGATCGGCACGTCTGTGCCGGCCACGCCGAGCAACGTGTCATTCGTCGCATCTGTCGCGTTGTCGCTCTTGCGATCAAACACAGGTGTGCTTACAGAAGTCAACAGCCTATATTCTTGCCAGGCGGTGGTATTCAGCATAGACGCATCCTCTTCAATATTCTCGCTCTCGTGCAGCTACGCAGAACAATTGTGAGAATAAAGAACAACTTCGATGATAATATATCGTCTCTTTTACAATATTTATTAAGAAAAACGAATTCTTCGCTGGATTTAAACAAAAGCGAAGGGCCACGCGTTATCTAATCTACTCTCGGTCACTTTAATGCCGAGATATATGGAGCATATCTCGAAACTGAGAGGACAACCACAGAATTGATTGCAAACACAATCATCGCATAATATGTATTTTCATTTTGTAATTTCTGGAGCGGTATTTCTGAAGAGTTTTTGATTGTCCACTTAATTCCGAACATTTTATACACCAGCTAACTATTAATCTAACGAAAATTTAAAAAATGAATAAAACAAACTCGTTGAAGCCCAGCTAACAAAGTACTAAACTAGCTCGAGATATTAAGTTTTCAGCTTGCTAATGATGCAACCAATTTACTACTCAAAGACCACTCTATGTATCGATTGACTATAGTTTAGTGTTTAGTGATTAATTATTTGCGGATATCTGTCCAGTTCTCCGAATCGACACTTCGGTAAACTACAGTGATTAATTTCTTCAGATACTAAGTCTTCAGATACTACTTTGACAAGTTGAAGTAAGATATTTAATAAATTCGTAATTAAATTATAATCATATTCTAATTACATACAATTAATATTTATTATAAAATAATAAAAAGAAATATTTATTTAATAAAAAAAATTAAAATTTTTTTATTATCTTGCTCGATCTTATACAAATTATCAAACAGAATAACCAAAAATAAAAATTATCTACTAATTTAAATCAAATCTTTTAACATACATTCTAAAAAAAAGCTTATAGCAAAGTTACTTCGTGCGTGATTCTTGTATTCTCGTTTGGTATTTGAGAAAGAAAATATACTTGTGCCAAGGGAGATATAGCGCGATATACTATAGATCTACATGGAGTGCTTGGAAAGCCTAGGGACAGGCAGCGGGAATGCTTTCTTGATCGTATCTAAACCTTCTGTATGTAGATTGCATCCTCGTTTATTCGTACGCCCAGCTGTTTTCCCTTCAGATACTTTTGTAGTCGCAAGTTTTGTTCTTCATGCTTCATCACCAGCCATAGCCAAGCGGCAAGTGCCGGATTCTGATGAGATTTATGTATGTTTATTTTATTCTTTCTATGTATGCTCTCGTTTTTTACCAAACATATCAATTTTCAGACAGATTTCTATTATTAAATTTTCAAAAATTTTCTTTAAATGCAATTAAGTAATACATTTACATAATCGAATATTTTTTAAAATATTTGATAAACTTATTATACAAAACCTATATCACAATAATAGTAATCAGAATTACAGATAATAAAGAATCATACTCTAACAATATATCTTCTAACAATATACCCAATATAAATTTATCATTATTTGAAAAAACTTATTTGATTTGGTCACATTATACAAATTATATTATTACTAGAAAAAGGTTAGATTAGATTAGATTAAACATTTTGGTAGGTTTTGTTTTTAATATTTCCTACCGTGATGTCGGCATAAGCGTGTGTCCACACGATAGGATGTACTACACTCTGAAGTACCAGAGGACGCGCTACGACCGGAATGTACTTGAGCACCTGCTCCCGTACTTCTCCCAATGTTCGTATATGTTCGCAGCCGCCGCGATTCAAACATGATCTCACCATCCACTGAACATCGTCCATCTTAGATGCTTCCTTTCCTATAAGATACGTAAATACGCGTACTGTGCTATTTTCCTTCCAGTTCCATTTCTTGAATACCTAAAATTTAAAAAAAAGAAACAATCACAATTAGTAATGTTCATAAAAATTTTTAATCATTATTTTTTCTCAATTTAATTATATATTAATTTATATACTTCGCGGTTTTATATATTATCATTATTTACTTTTAAAAATAAATTTTTTGTTTTGTCTGTAAATAATCCTAGACTACCATTATTTCTAGTTATTTTGTCCTTATTTATTTTCTTGTAAAATTTTTTTTAGAATGGAAAGAAAAGAAAAAACAAAGTTAGTTGTATGCTTTAGTAAATTCTTCAACAACGAAATATCGGTAAGCGAGGAAAGAAGAAAAATTTATACAATAAAGTAATGATTATATGTATTACAACCTCCTTCAGATTATTCGCTAGTTTCCCTCCGGGAATGTCATCAGTAATGAGCATAATGAGTTGATTACATGACGAGTCGACATCACAACCGCGTATCTTTCGATAGGTTTCGAGTAGAGTAAATGCCTTAATGAAAGCTGCTGTGAGATTAGCAACCTCCTCTGTGTCGAATTCATCCATGGATTTCTTGAATGTATCAAGATTCTCTGGAGTGGCTTGAATCAGCATATTCTTAAAACACGGCACGAATTCGGTTGTCTCTTTGCTAAATTTCAGCAACGTGACAAAGTCGTTGTTCGACAATGTATCCAAAATCGAACTCACTGTTGCCTTTGCTGCCGTAACATTATCGATCCGTTAAGATAAAGTTATTGAAATATTCCTTAACATTATATTATAATTACGTTTCAATTATAAAACAGTCACGATAAACTGACTGAATAACAAATATTAATTTACCAAACTAAAAAATGTACATTTCTTTCTGTTTTATCTCCTTTATCTAAAAGTTTAAAATTTTACATAATTTTCTAAGATTCAAGCGTAAAAATTTTTAGCTATATATTTTCAATTTAATTTTCTTAGACCCAGTTCCACAACTTAGTTTAACTAAAGTTTAATTAACACTGTTCAATTGCAAGATGCAATAGATAGAATTTGTTTTATATAAAACAAATTCTTGTAATTGACATTATTAATTAAACTCCGGTTAAACTCCGGTTATGGAACTGCGCCTTAGTAAAATTAATTTCTCTCATACCAATTGTCTTTCCCATGCCTTTCATGCTGCCGCTACCATCTATTAGAATCACTATGTCTTTGCTGCATGTGGTCGCTTCGATGAACCAACTACGAACTCTGCAGTCATACAGATCAGGAGAATCATCATCATCGTCGTCATCATCATCATCATCATCATCCTCATCATCATCCTCATCATCATCCTCATTATCATCGTTATCAGCAACAGCAGCATCATCAGCAACAGCAACAGTAGCAGTAACATTATCGCCATTATTATCATCATCAACTTTGTTATCACTGTCACTATCATTGTCAATATCCTCTACGTTTGTTCGCCATTGCATAGCAGGATATTGTCGAAGCATACCGGTAACTGTACCAAAGTATTGCCACGATAATGCCGGATCGGATTCGTAATTCTGACGAAACATATCGTCTAAAGGTTCAGTCCTCGCAATATCTTTCTTTACCGTAGGATCGCCGTCAAACACATTGGTCGGTATATGAACCGATGAGTAACTCGTGTTGACCGGGATATTGTAAAAATGCGAGTCTGAGATCAGTTCCATGTCTCTGAAATTAGTACGTAATATCTCTTCTGTCAATACATTTCACTTAATAATTCTTTCAAATTATTTTGTGAGTCTAAATTAATAAAAAACAAAATTATATAAAATTACTAATATAATTTAAAAAACCAACTTTAGATGTTTTATCATTAGTTCGGTACAAAAGTAATAAAATTACTTCTCCAAATTATACATAAAAATTTATACACAAATAAATAAAATATTTATCAGAAGCAAAACTCTAGATTAAAATCATAAAGTATCATACAATCGAATTCTACAAACAATTAATATTATAAAAAACTAATCGAATTCTTAAATATTTTTATGTTAAAAAGAATCAAAAGAGAAATACAATAAATCATCATAGTGACATAATTATATGCAAATAAAGAGATCAGATTTGTCAAAAATTAATCTTCCTCAGATTTATTATTTCAGACAACATAAGAAATCTAATACTACATAGAATATTCTCTAATTCTACAAAGTGACTTAAAAAGTACAGTTAATTAAAATTAATTAAAAATTTATCATATTTAAAAAAATTAAAAAATTCTGCAGAATTAAAAAAGAAAGAGATAGAATTATGAAAACCTTGTTAGTTTTAATTGGTTATCTATTAAATTCTTTCATTATTGATACGTTGTAACATTTGCACTTATTCACACTCATTCTTGAATTAAAAATTTAATTAAAATTTTTACCGTTTAAATCGCAATTCCGTAACTAATTCTCGCAAAAAGTAACTTGAAAAGAAAATGGGTCGGCAACAAGATCGAGCAAATTGCTCACCTGTACAGTTTCGTAGTCCTTTTGCAATGTTTCTTCTTTGCTGAATCATGTCCAATGACAGGGCTGCATTTGCTGGAAACATAAGAGAAATTGCCATCCACAAGAAATGGGTCCTTCGTAGCCTCCTCGGCTGCTATTCGAATACAAGTAACTGCATCCATCTTCCGGCGCAGCATTCTACCTATATTTTCACTGATTACGTTGATCAAATCTTCTCCGGACTTATCTTCAACTCGCGCATTCATACTTTTGTATTTCTAGAAAAATTAGATTATTCAAATAATTTTTTTCTCCGCTTTATTTATGCAATATTAAAATATATAATTATTACAACATCACAAACTGTCTCGACCAAGAAATAGCACATCTTTTATTTTTTTGTATTAATTGCATATCAAACTAATTCAACTTATTATTAGAAATATATAAATTAAAATTACTTTAGAAAATTATATATATATATATATATATATATATAAACTTTACGTATAACATTTAATCAAAATTACTAAAAAATCACATATTATTTGTAAAAAATATCTGTAATTACAAGTTAAGCATTAAAAAACAGAATGATATAGATTTGCCTTTGGCGAATAATTGCAAAAGTATTTTAATCTATTACAATTTGATTTCTCATTTGGATAAAGTTAAAGAATGATATCTTAAGCATGAAATCAGAATTTAAATTCTCAATATTTAATATTTATTATTTCAAATAAATACACATACTCACTTCCAACAATTCCTCGGGCCGGGCCACTTCGTTCGCGAGTTCCCATAGCTCGGTACTTAACTTGTCCGCCCATCTAGCTACACTTAAGGAAAAAAATTGCAAATATTTAATTTAAATATCCAAGCCCAGTGACATAAGAAAATGTAAGCGAGTTTTTAAATTCATCAATTATATCAAGCGTAAATGCAATTTTTACAAAGTATATAACGTTTAAATGTTTACATGTTCAGACGTTCTTTTATTCTAATTTTTTTTCAATTCTTTTTTTTAATTTAAATTTTCTTTTCAATTCTAATTTAATATATTTTTATAATTCTTTATGCACTTTTAACACTATTCGCACATTTATGTTTCTAAGTACATTCATGAAATTTATATTCTATATTGTGTTAATATTCGAAACTTACATGTGCGCGTCTTTAGCTAGACACACGACAAACGCCAACACGAAATAAAAGATGGAACATCGATTTGCAGGCGTCGGCATGAACAAAAATTGCCGTATCTGTCTTCCTGTTTCTTTGTCTTCGCAATTATTCGTTTTCGATGAAACGTTACGTTCCTTGAACTTTTTAGAAAAAGCACGAATTCGCGAAAGCTCACGATAGTAAATTAGAAACTTGATTTAGTAGGATCTACTGCGAAACAAACCGACCGCAAAGATCACCTCCAGTTCGATTATTTTTGGCACTCGAGCAGCGCCGTCTTGAAGCTCTAAAGGTTTCCTTCTTGTTTTCTCGTGGATATTAATAAAATCATGTCGGCCAGTCAGAGCAGTACCTAAAGAAGTTGAAAGAAATTGTTAAAAATTGATTTAGAGATAATCAGACAAATCTCTAATTATAAAAAATTGATTTTTCGAAATATCATATGTCTGTATATATAATTCTTTCCATGCTTAGTTTATTTATTGTAAATTATCAATCATGAAATGTAGTTAAAAAAAATCTTATTAATTAAAAACTTTTTATATTTTTTGCTCATATACAAAATTAAGGAACTACACTAGTCAAAAATATTAAAAAAAAAAACTCACAAATCTATACACACAATTCAAATTTTTATAGTATTTCTGATGAAATAGTAACTAGAATAAAAAACTTTTTGAATCTATAAGGTATTATTTGTTACCATTATAATCCATGCCTATAAACAAAGGTTCATAAAATATCTTCAGAAAAAAAAGATTTAAATAAATTTCAAATAAGATTCAAATTTTATACTAAATTTTACATTAAATTTTTGTTGACATTTTACTTCAAAAGTATTTAACCAAAACAATTAAAATTATGGATATTTAAAGTCATTATTAATAGTCTCAATAAATTTTTCTATTTCTTATTTTTCATCGGTTAATCTTTACTTCTTTTTGTTTTGCTATAACAACATGCATATTGCAAAATACATGAGAATCACAAGATTGTATTCTTTTACCTATTAAACTTCTTGCACGATTTATATTTCTTTTCATAGAAAACAGAGAAAAAAAAAGATAAACTGTGTAAGAAGTTTAATTAAAAAGAATAGATCTGCAATACATTTGTTTTAAGAAAATGCAATGACCAGATAATTAAAATAACATCATAGTATTGTTGTGAGTGACACAGTCATAGATAAAAGGTGTCAGCAGCGCCATGACATAAGTCAGTCAGCTGCATCAGCATCGAGCACATTGCGCGAGGTATTGCGCAATCCGCCCGAAAATTAGCAAAACGCTCTTTACTGGCTAAGCAGAGTTTCGTACCACTGACCGATCGAGTTACGCATTGGTGTAATGCGCCCTCTCCTCGAGCAAAAAACCAAAAATGATTGATATATAAACCGCTAAAAGAAAGCAAGGGACGGGTCAATCCAAGCTCACACACGGTGCTGCTTTTTGGGGTCGTGTATCTTCGACGCGAAACATTACGCGAGACACAATCACAAGACACTCTACTTTGCGGGGTCGTGGATTGTAAACGTGACATAGACGTGACACTTTGCCTTGCAGAGTCGCAATTCTACCATATATCGTAATATTGTAAACGGAGAACATAATAAATTGTTTATTACAAAGACACGGTGTGAGCGACTCCATCCCTTCTTTGCGAGATTTCTGGCAGTGATCCCTACAGTACTCCAAGCCAGGGGTACAACAGTATTATAATTCAGTTAAAAAGAACAAATCTGCAATACAATACATTTGTTTCAAGAAAATATAAAAAGAACTAGATAACTGACGAGGAAACCTCGCAAACTCAAAAATTTTGATTTTAATGAAACTTGGCATAAATGTAGAGAGGGTAATACACGAATTTAGCATTTTTAAATTGGTACTTATAAACGGTTTTGAGTTAAAATCACCCTTCAAAAGTTAAGGGTTTTTGTCTTTTTTTGATCTTGTAAACTAAACAAAATATCAAAAGATGTTTTATACAAAAGGTCTACAGTGTCAATACTTCTAATTAACTATGCTGTTTATTCCCAGACAGCACACGGATATCCATACGACATCCATAAGACGTCCTTAACGGATATTGAGGATATCCACGGGACATCCGTTTTACGTCCTTTGGACATTCTATGGACGTCCATGGGATATTGGTTTATGAAACTGGTGAACATGCTATATCCGTAAAATATGTCCGATAAACGTCCTATGGACGTTCTATGGACGTCCTATGGACGTGATAAAAAGCGGTATTTAAAATTAAATTTTACATTAAATAAAAGGGTAAAAACAGAATAAAATATATAAATATAAATATTTATTTTAGAAATTATATTATTTTTTCGATAGATTATACATTAAACAATTTTAATTAAATAAGTATCATACGTATAATATTAATTAAACATTCAGCTTAAAATATTTTGTAATTATCACACACATATATATATATATATATATATATATATAGTGTGTATCCATTGTTTAACGATTACAGTGGAACAAATATTCTTTATATTGCAGACAATGACTGCAGCATGCAAGTGATCTCGTCTAGGCAACAAATGATTGTGACTCGTCAACTATAACAGAAATTAAATTTTATGTTTATACACACACACATACACACACACATATATATATACATATATACATAGGCTACAGAGTAGACTGTATAAAATCTTATTGTGTGCCATTGGCTTTGCCTCTACCTGGTTGATCAATTCGCCAATATATTCCACAAACTTGTCTTTAACGAAAATGATGGTGCTCGGCCGACGCTTGCTTGCTCGTAGGCTCTGATTGTTCTCGTTGCTGCAATCTCTAATCTCGTTGCTGTTCTTTATCGAGACCATCGTCGTAATCCGCGTACACTTCGCCGTCGTCTATTACCATCTGTAATTATACGTCTAGAATTCGTCGCTGCTACCGTGTACACGTAACCGTTCTGTTTACGTACGTAGGTCAGAGCCTACGAGCAAGCGAGCGTCGGCCGAGCATCTATCATCATTCTCGTTAAAGAAGAATTTGTGGTGGAATATATTAGCGAATTGATCAATCAGGCAGAGGCAAAGCTAACGGCACACAATGAGATTCTTTGCTGCTCTTGTAACTTATAATTTCTGAAAATTTTTAGGATTCTTACCTGACTGTGTAAAACATGCTGATAACCAACGAAAATCTAACCACTACTACGGCCATATTGCTTTTTAGTTCACTTGTGCATGCAGATGGTGTTGGCGGAGCGAGTACAAATAAGGATAGCATATGGACATACAAAGTGGTCCATTTTAGGATATCCCTTCAATGTCCACAAATGTATATCCTATGGATATCCTTATAAGGTCCATGGACATCAGGACAAGAAATGGATATAAAACGGATATCCATAGGATATCCTGTGCTGGCTGGGTTAAAAAAAAAAAATTTTTTTTAATTTATCTTTTATACCTTCTCTATGTTGAATATTTGCATCAAAATTTCAATTTTAGTGAAATTTGACACAAATGTAGAGGGGGACAATACAAGAATTTATAAAATTTTAGTTGGTGCTCCAAAATGATTTAAAGGGTTAAAACCACCCTTGAAACGTTTTTGCCTTTTTTCGATATATCTTGCAAACTTAACGAAACATCAAAAAATGTTTTATACAAAAGTTTTACAGTATAAATACCTCCATTTAATTACACAGTTTATTGTTGAGCGAAACACTCACAACCGATAATATAATATAATATAGAATATTAAAATTAAATTATAAAAGATAGATTAGAATAGCTCGCCAAGGAAGGCTCCTTATCGTGAGGTGTCAAGTAACATGCCTCGTGCGCTGCCGGCCGACCATCGCACCGGTCAACGCACCGGACATCGCATGGAATTTAGCGAAGTTCAGCTTAGCAACGATCATGCCACCGGAAATGCATATTTGCGTTTTGGCAATTGTTGCTAAGCTCGCGAATATTTTCCGCGCGCAGGAATGACCATATATGGTCATGCGGAGGGCCCGTTGCCTCACTATTATATCAAATCCGCGGCACTATTTAAGCCGCTGCCGAACAGCGGGCCGCGGAATCAGTGATAGTCAATCAAGCCGATACATACGGCCCGCGAGATTAGCATACGAACTCAGAGTTCGGGACTTAGTCACAACACATCTCGAGTGAGCGAATATACAGCGCGCTATCTCAGAGCCGCGCGCCGTATCTTAATATCACCTCTGAGTAAAACGACACGGCACCTTCACCGATCGCAAGTGTAAGGAACTGCCTTGTAACTACAGAGAATAAACACTTTTTTGTTAATTACTAATAACAAGTGTGTTGGTGACTCGAAGACCCTGCCAACGAAAGCCTCCTTTCGCGAGTGCCTACTCCTAAGGCAGCAACCCAAGCAGCATTTTGACGTCCGCCTGACGTTAAAATAAACACACTTAACGTTGGTATCCAACGTTTTCGCTACGTCGTTTAGACCCTCCTTTGCACTAATTTGGGGAATCAAATTTAAGTTATACCAACGTTGGGAGCCGACTTATATAAGTTAAATTGAGGTTACCCTAAGAGCACAGTTGACAGGAAGTCGACTAAATGTCGACTTCTAGAAGTTGACAGAAAGTCAACTAAATGTCGACTTCTAAATAGTCGACTTCTAGAAGTTGAGGAAAAGTCACGACTAGGGCTGCGTTCGGGAAGCGCATATATCCTGTGTGTTATCAGTGCTATTGCTTAATCTGCGTCATTCATTAGACGTAAAAGATTTTGTGCTTGGGCCGACAAGAAAAAGAGGATCGGCGTAGTTACTAATGCATCGGAAAACGAAACGTCTGCCAAATTATTTATTGAGTTATCATAAATCGCAGATAACTTAATTAGGAATCAGAATATCACCACCATAATGATTTGTTTGAAACAGGAGGTTCAGAATTACGATAATAAAGCAGCAAATTACGTCTATTTCTTCGATGTTTTGGGAATTATCCCGAAAACTTTTCCTTATATTTGACAGAACATAAGAGGAAAGCAATTGATTCTAGTGAAAACGAGAAGAGAAATAAAACATTTTTTTAACTAGAATCATATTTTTCTACGTGTACGTGTATAATAACCCATACAGCACAAAGCTCCGATTAAGCTCCCAGAGAGTTCATTTTGCTGAGCTCCCGAAAAGCTTACAAAATTCGACAAAACAAGCTCCCAGGGAGTTCGTTTTGCTGAGTTTCCGAGAAGCTTACAAAATTCGACAAAACAAGCTCCCAAGGAGTTCATTTTGCTAAACTCCCGGGGAGCTTACAAAATTCGACAAAACAAGCTCCCAAGAAGTTCGTTTTGCTGAGTTTCCGAGAACCTTACAAAATTCGACAAAACAAGCTCCTACGAAGTTCATTTTGCTGAGCTCCCGGGGAGCTTACAAAATTCGACAAAACAAGCTCCCAGGGAATTCATTTTGCTGAGCTCTCGAGAAGCTTACAAAATTCGACAAAACAAGCTCCCAGGGAGTTCGTTTTGCTGAGTTTCCAAGAAGTTTACAAAATTCGACAAAACAAGCTCCCAGGGAGTTCATTTTGCTGAGCTCCCGGGGAGCTTACAAAATTCGACAAAACAAGCTCCCAGGGAGTTCATTTTGCTGAGCTCTCGAGAAGCTTACAAAATTCGACAAAACAAGTTCCCAGGGAGTTTATTTTACTGAGCTCCCGAGAAGTTTACAAAATTCGACAAAACAAGCTCCCAGGGAATTCGTTTTGCTGAGTTTTCAAGAAGTTTACAAAATTCGACAAAACAAACTCCCAGAGATTGAACATATCGGATAAATTAATGTACTGTATGTATAGTTATAATATAGTATAATATAGTATAAAATATAGTATGTATAGCCACAAGTAGTTCGCAAGATCGCCACTAGGCGAAGGCACGGCGCTCCTTCTCGTGAGAAAATTTACTCCAAAAGGCTTATAAAAGAAAACCATCACTCACGGCTTACTTAGCAGTTAGTACTTCACTAGCAGCAAAGTGTGGTATATATTGTTTTTGTTACACGAAGAGAGTTCGTAAGCCTTCGCAACTCAGAGAGAGCTTCCAAAAATTGAAAAAATATAAAAATAAAATTTTTTCTGGCAGCTCCTATGTCCGCTTTTGAGAGCTCCCTGAGAGCTTTATTTAAGCTCGCAGGGAGTTCAGAAATAATGTTTTAAGAACTCCCTGCGAGCTTCAAAATAATTCCCGTGAAGCTTCTATATATGCTCCCTGATAGCTTTATCTAAGCTCTCAGGGAGCTCCCAAAAGCGGACACAAAAGTTCCCGGGAAGCTTATATAGAAATTTCCCGAGAATTATTTTGAAGCTCGCAGGGAGCTCTTAAAATATAATTTCTGAACTCCTTGCGAGCTTAGATGAAGCTCTCAGGAAGCTTGTATAAAAGCTTCCCAGGAATTACTTTGAAGCTCGCAGGAAGCTCTTAAAACATGATTTATAAACTCCCTTCGAGCTCAAATGAAGCTCTCAAAGAGCTCTCAAAAGCGGACATAGCAGCTCCCAGAGAGCTCCGTGCGAATTTTTTGGAAGCTTAAATGAAGCTTATTAAAAATTTTGTGAGCTCCTCGGGAGCTCCCCGTGCTGTGTGGGAATCAGCGTAAATAGTAATAATGATATAAAATCGCGGAACTAAGGCATAATCATTTTCCTGTCACAAAGTGATTATTCTTTAGCTCGCGTATGTATGTACCCCCCCCCCCCCACACACACATTACATACTAAAATTTTCTTAAATTAAATAAATATTGTTTATAAGTTTTCAAACATTTAATAAATTCATATATTCGTAAATTTACAAGGAGAAAATTTTATAGTAAAATTATGTATGATTTATTATTTATAGTAGTAACCACAAACTGTAAGAAGAAATTTCAGAGAATTATAGCATATAAGTAGTGTAAATATTGTCGTAATTTGATGAAAAACATAATAAAAATTTTCATAATTTCTCCTTGGCCCGTGTTTACTGCTTACCATAGCATAGTAATTTTTATCATAAAGTTTTTTCCGTGTATTATAAGTCTATCACAAGGATTAATTTTATTAAAAATATAAATATTCTAGTTATTTAATTTTTAATTAAGGATATAAAGTTGAAACAAACATTTTATTTGGTTGTCATTTCCATTTTAATCGATAAAATTTTCTAATGTTTTTTGAAGAAGCATAAATTTTGTTTCGAGCATATGATAACAACTTCTTTTAAAATTTATAATGACAGTTTACGGCGTTTAAGACTATCATCAAAAAAATATTTTTTATTAAAAATAATCGTTATTTATTTAAAAAATAAATTTAGTAATTACTTCTTTAAGCATTAAAACTGATATTTTTTGTACACATGTATGTACACGTACACACATACTTTTTGTCATTAAAAAATTTTATTTTCATTAAAAAAGATAAGAAACTATCATAACTCGAAGGGAGAATTTAGCGTTATGCGTCGCTTGTGCGTAGCCATTGTCGCTTGTTGTAACAATTCCCCCCGCGCGCCTAGCAATCTCAAGGTTCAAGCGCTGGGGAGAGGCAGCCGCCGCGGCCGGACGCTCAGCGCGCTTGCATTTGCCGGTAGGCCGGGCTAATACAGAAAATTTTACAAGTCACTAACTTAATTATTGCGAAAAGGGAAAAACGGTAAGGACTTTTCTGTTCAGTTTCATGCGCTCTACCTGCTCATGAACATTCCATAAAAAAATACCAGACACCCTGTATAATTGTATATAAAATATGTTTATATATATTCATATTAATTTAATTCTTTCTTTTGTAAAATTTCTATTTAGTAGAAAAGTAATACTAATAATAACGAAAAGACAAAATATAATTTAAAAATAATTTTTGTATTGCCTCTTTAAACTTAACTTTTTTTTTAAGAATCAATACAAAAATTACCCTTTTATATAATTATTTTTTGTCCTCGCGATCAGCATTATATTATTATTACTTTTCTTATAACAAACAAATTTTACAAAAGAAAAACTAATATGAACATATATGGACATATTTCGTATATAACTATATATTATAGTCATATATGTTCTTATATAATTTTTAATGTTTATATATGAAAATTTTTTCCTGGGAAATTATATCCCTTGTTCCATTTTTGCTGATACTGTATGATAGCACGCATGTTCCATTTCTGAGTTTTTGCCGTCATTAATTGACAAGGTAGATTTTATACAATATTTGCTATATATCTGGATCATGCTGATAGCAGGAATGCTCGATTTTTGCTGCGTTTTTGCCATCATTAGTTAAGGTAGACTCTATACAATATCTGCTACATATTTGCGTCACGCTGCGATTGCAGGCATGCTCTATTTCTGTTGCGTTGCATTTCTGTCGTCATTAATTAATACCGTAGACTTTGCTCGATATCTGGTACGTTTACGTTGTCACATTATAATGGCAAGTCATTCTTGACCACTGCTGCATTTCTGCAATCACACTATGTTTGGCAAGTCATGCCAGCAAAAACTAAGTTTAATGAAGACGCAGTGGATCAGAATCTGTTGAGAAATTGTGGGACAAATTTGCTAGCATGCTGCCGGCATAGCATTTTGCTATCTAGGGAATTAAACATCTACTCATAACCTTAAAAATATACTTCCATCCATAATTTTCGCGTTTTCGATTTGGGGCCCTATTCTTTACCGGCTACTGACAATTATCGGCGTCGTTGTGCAAGCTTTTTGCCATATAAAATATCTGTGCAACGACACAGTACAGAATAGATCCTCTGCATAGAAAATGACTGAAATCTGACATTTAAAGTTGCCGGAAAGTCAACTTTTCGTTATGACGGGAAGTCGACTTTTAGTCGACGTTTTTTGGGTCATTCGCCGACTACAAGCCGACTTAAAGTCGACTTTCGTCCTTAAAAAAGTCGACTTCAGGCCAAGTCAAGTTTCGATAAAGTCGACTTTTTGTTCTTAGGGTACATTTTTTCCACCAGTTTTAACGTTGGTGTAAGTAATTTTTGTAAACTTTGATTTCGTACACTTTGCTAAACCTGAGGTTATTTTTTTACAACACGTAATATTTTAGGTGTAGTTTTCATGCTTTTACTCAAACCATATAATTGCATTGGTGTAATAAATGTCCCATAATACGTACTTAATTAATTTGGCACAAATGGACAAAATGGCTTTAGAGGAAAAATATAGCTTGCGTAGTCTTTGATACTCTTGTAATTTTGCCATACCCGTACGGAAAGAAACTATTAAAAACTATTGAAAAATAACTATTCAAAACTATTGAGAGGACTATTTGAAATTTCAAGTAGTAAATTCGGACATTACTATTGGAATCGTCAATAGTTTACTATTAAAATGAATAGTAACTATAGGCATTTACTATTTATTACTAATGGAATCGTTAATAGTTTACTATTGGTGTGAATAGTAACTGTAGGTGTTTACTATTCATTACTATTGGAATCGTCAATAGTTTACTATTAAATTGAATAGTAACTATAGGCGTATGTCAATAGTAATGAATAGTAATGTTCAAATTTACTACTTAAAATTTTATAGTTATCTTAATAGCTCATTTTTTACTCACTTTTATACAAAGAATCTCGTGTATTTTGTGTTAGGTATTTTTGTTACACCCTGCATATTAAATAATAATAATAATATAATATATAATACATTATACATTAATATATTATATTAAAATATGTAAATATTATAAACAAGAAAGCGAAGCTATCTCAAGAGATGGCACAGCTTAGTGGGTTCAAATTTAATACAGCTCGAGGTTAGCTCATAGTGAAGATGGTGATGTAAAAATAATTTGTAAATGTTATTGTGCCGCTTTCGAGTTACACAGCGAACAAACAGGCAGACACACTAAACAAATTTATTATAATAGATATATGTGTATATATACGTTTTGCAAAATGTACAATTTTTATAATTAAAATTTTTGTAATGTAAAAATACATAAATAGTAATCCAATATTTATTAATTCTACCAGAAAATAAGTAAATCTTATAATTTACAGAGTATATATGCGCGCGCGTGTGTGTGTGTGGCATGTGTCGTGTGTGTCGTGTGTTTGAAATATTTTGAAGCCAAATATAGACAAATATCATGTGTTCGGATTTACAATTATTATCAAATCATTAGTAATATTACTCACAAATAGTTACTATTCAATTACTGTTTAGTTAGGTAGTTGTAAATAGTTATTATTCGGAACTATGCGTCAATAGTCGTAGTTACTATTCAATTGTTATTCAGTTACGTAGTTACGATTAGTTACTATTTGAAACTATTCACCAATAGTCGTAGTTACTTTTCAATTACTATTCGGTTACATAGTCACGAATAGTTACTATTCAGAACTATTCACCAACAATTGTAGTTACTATTCAATTACTATTTATGCACGTAGTCACCAATAGTTACTATTCAAGTTACTACAGAAATGGAATAGTAACTATAAAAATTTGAATAGTTCTTAATAGTTCTTAATAGTTCCTTTCCATACGGGTAAATACACAAACTCAGCATTGAAAATTTATAACAAAACCCACTTTATTGATAAATGTGGAAATGATAGGTCGAAATTAGACAAATTCCTTCTAAAATATTCCAATTTACTAAATATTTTATTAAATAACTAAAATTTTCAAAATGTAGATTTTTATTTTTTTTATCAAAATTACTTTTAAAATAGACATGTTGTCAAAATTAACTTTAACAGATATTATTTAAATCCTTCGCAAATTGTTAATAAAATGCGTTAAAAAATATTAATCTAAATATACTAAAAAATGGCGGATTATTTGTCTTCCTCTTTGAGGAATGAAAATAGCGAAGCCGGCGTTCCACACTATATCAAACTTTAACGTTAAGAATTGCGTATTAAAATCGCTCGAAAAGTGTGGTGCAGAGTATAACGTCAAGCGAACGTTAAATACTTTAATGTCGGATAATAGAACTTAAACCGTTTCATATTTGACGTTGGAAAAGTGATAAAAAAAGCACGTCGTAATTTTAACGTAAGACAACGTCCAAAAAATATTAGTATTATTTTTTAATTATAAGTTACATTTTCTAACTTTCTTGGACCGCTTACAACGTTGTGATTAGTAGAAAAGTAGTCCATAGTCGGAAAGTTAACCGAAAAATGCTGCTTGGGAACGAACCCAACAAGATTATTTGTCGCACCGCAAGGTACGGCAAAATCATTTTGTTGCACAAGATACATTATTAAAAAAAAATTTTTTTAATTAAAAAATATTTAATAAAATTTGACTCTTATGTATATAGCATTTATTAAGTAGTTATATTATCTTATACTACGTATTATTTATATCATCTATTGTATATTATCTGTTATAATACTATATATTTATATGATCTGCATTCCTATATGTATTATTTTTTAGTTTAAGACAGTTACGCAATATTACTATAGAGTAGTCACATTGTTTTCACATAGTCTTCATTCTGTCTTACGTCACATATTTCATATTCATGTTTTATGTTCGTCATGTCATGTTATGGATCATATATGAAATAAAAATCACGTATTAATCAAAGTCTGGTATCTTTATTAATGATGTTACGCGTCATTTTCAAATCAGTATCAAGTGGCGTCTGATGTATGCTTGATTATTCTGTTAAATTGTTTAAATTTTTAATCAAACAAAGCATAATGTTACACATAAATGTCGCAAATGTTCTTTATATGTTAATTGTTTTATTTCAAATTACACAATATTTTCTCAACGCCTATAACAAATAATGTAGCATTTATTGTACACACCGATACTGCTTTGGAATTTCAAAATTATTGGGAAGTAGATTTAACTAACATAGAATTTGTAACAGATAAAGAGGAAAAATTTGTAAAAAATAATAATGATAATTATAAACCTGATAATGAAAATAATTGTGAACCAGAAAACGAAATTTTAAATAGTAACTATAAGAAAAGAAAAACCGTGGAATATTGGAAAAGTTGGAGAAAAAAGCCGATACGTAGTATAAGATAATATAATTACTTTATAAATACTAGCTATATAAAAGTCAATTTTATTGAAAATTTTTTTTAATAAACTGCGTAATTAATGGAGGTATTTATACTGTAAAATTTTTGTATAAAACATTTTTTTATGTTTTGTTAAGTTTACAAGATATATCGAAAAAAGGCAAAAATGTTTCAGCCTTTGAAGGTTGTGGTTTTAACCCTTTAAATCGTTTTTGAACACTTACTAAAATTTTCTAAATTCATGTATTGTCCCCCTCTACATTTGTGTTAAATTTCACTAAAATTGAAATTTTGATGCAATAAATATTCAACATAGAGAAGGTATAAAGGATAAATTAAAAAAAAAAAATTTTTTCACAATAAACAGCATAGTTAATTAGAAGTATTGACGCTGTAAACCTTTTGTATACAACATCTTTTGATATTTTGTTTAGTTTACAAGATCAAAAAAAGACAAAAACCCTTAACAATAAAACAAACAAATATAAAGAGCTCGTTAATGCTAAACCAAAATAATACGATAACAGGTCAATATATCGAGCCAAGACAAATCTTCCTGATACAATATAATTCATTCAATAAACATTATATAATTATAACCGTGACTAAAAACCAGTCATGTTAAAAAAAGTTAAAACGTTTCGACTATACTTAGTCCTCTTCAGTTATAATAAATTACCAATATGTATAAACTTAAATATAAATGAAATAACGCAAACAAAAATGAATAATAAAATAAAAAATGATAAAATTTTTCCGCAAGTCAGTTTTCATATTAAAAGGACAGAATAGATATTCAATTAGTCTTGTCGATAAATCTAAAAGATCAAAAACTATGTTCAACACGTTTTTCATAGTTTTTGATCTTTTAGATTTATTGACAAGACTAATTGAATATTTATTCTGTCCTTTTAATATGAAAACTGACTTGCGGAAAAATTTCATCATTTTTCATTTTATTATTCATTTAATTGTATTATTTATTGGTTCACGTTTTTATTTGTTACGTCACATTTTGATAAGATATGCGTTGTTTTTTGACTATTCAATAGTCATCATTTTTTAACTGTTTAAGTATATTTTCATTTGCGTTATTTCATTCATATTTAAGTTCATACATATTGGTAATTTATTATGACTAAGGAGGACTAAGTATAGTCGAAACGTTTTAACATTTTTTAACACAGTTGGTTTTTAGTCGCGGTTATAATTATATAATGTTTATTGAATAAATTATATTGTATTAAGAAGATTTGTCTTGGCTCGATATATTGACCTGTTATCGTATTATTTTAAAAAAACCCTTAACTTTTAAAGAGTGGTTTCAACTCAAAACCGTTTATAAACACCAACTAACAATTTCTAAATCCCCTCCCCCCATATTTACCCTCTCTACATTTATGCCAAGTTTCATTCAAATCTGAATTTTCGGGTTTGCGAGGTTCCCTTGTAAGACAACTTGTAATGTCAAGAGTATTACAATTATTATAAAATCGATTATATATCAATTATGTAATTATTTATAGCATTCGTTTTAGATCTTGCATTATTGCGTGACACAATATTTGCGATTTTATAACTACGTACACTAAAAAAAAATTTTTAACATGATCGAAAGCGTTCAGTTCGTATTGATTTCTTCAGTACAAATATTTATATATTTAAATATATATTATTCATTTATTTTCAATTCCCCTAATTTTCTTGAGACTGGAATTAAATTACGTCTTGTAACCCTGAATCTTTTACAAACCGTATTGCATACACGCATGCAACAACTTATGTATACACTATTGTTATTATAGGGATATGTTCGTACTTTTATCTTATTCGAAAAAAATTTTATTCGACCTCTTAATCAAGTAATTTGCATTTAATTTTTTTCAAATAAAAAAATTAACTTTTTATTATATATACAGTTATATATACAATAATAATAAAAAGATTTATATTTATATATAAAAATTCGAAGCATTGATTACATGATCATTTTCAGTCAGCACAAACAAATGCTTTTAAACAATGCTTGTTTAAAAAACTGAAGAAATTTTATACAAATTGATGGTAAAAACTTTGCAAATTGCGGAAATGTTCTATACATTACAAAATTATGTTGAAAAAAGAACCATTACAACATCATAAAATGCAATTATAAAATTAATGGTTTAATAACTGCAACGTCACACACACAAGTATTATAAGAGCATGGATAAATAGTTAAAAATCTTGAGAAATCATATAACATTTGCAATTATAATCCGATTTTATTTAATGACTGTCCTAAGAAATATTTTAGAAATGCTAATATAGTTCTGGTTTGGCATTTTAATACGAGCTTAAACATAAGAACTCATGAATACTGAGCCATACATCAAAGTCATAATTTTAACTCTTTTCGCTTCAAAATTTTGAGAAAAACTCAATATAATAAAATTGCACATTTTAAACAGATCAAAATGAATAATAATCGTTGGGAAAAAATTAAACATATACAAAAAACTAATAAGTTATGGGTGAATTACCAACTTAATTGTCTATAGACATGGCGCATGCGCATCAGTAAAAAGTAGCGTGTTTTACCATCACCAGTAATTCACATACAGTCGTTAGTATTGGTTGGTATATATTCTGTACAACTCACGGAGGTGAAACAGTATCAAGAAGCCAAATAACTAATATGAATTCAAGTGAGACTAGTAAATTATGGAAAGCAAACAGCAACGGCTATAACCGACAAAACCAAGATACCTCTGAATGTGAAATTTTGGAGAATTGCGAACTGCTGATAACACAGCTTCAAACCAATGTTAAGAATCCATTCAACATT
Source organism: Monomorium pharaonis (assembly GCF_013373865.1). Lineage (NCBI taxonomy): Eukaryota > Metazoa > Arthropoda > Insecta > Hymenoptera > Formicidae > Monomorium > Monomorium pharaonis. The sequence goes on from NC_050473.1 coordinate 12,377,440, forward strand.
ACGGACACAGTTTCCTATAATGGTATCTGTAAAATAACCTAATATTAAACAACACTGAAATGCTTTTAAAATACTGTATATATATTGCTTTTTTTCTCTACACACACACACACACACACACGCGCGCGCGCGCGCGCACGCACCCGTACACGCACGCACGCACACGCACCCGCACACACGCACGCACGCACGCACGCACGCACACACGCACACACACGCGCACACGCACACACACACACACACACACGCGCACACGCACACACACCATTACATGATTGTTTTGTTGATTTTACCAAAAATTAATCGTACAAAAAATTTCGTAACGTTTCAAACTATAAAGTTGTTTGACCTATATTCAACCTATGATTTATTAACATAATTAAAAGAAACTTAAGTATACAGTTAAGAAATTAAAGACAATAATGACACAATAATGACAGTAAATGTGAAATAAATGCATAAATATTCATATATTCATTGCCGAATGATTTGTTAAAATAAAAATATTTCATCATTTAAATAGAATAATTTGATCGAAAAATAGTATTACAAATATTCTATAAAAAAATATTGTTCGCGCGTGCGTAGGGTAAACGCGATCGCACGGGGAGAATTGCCGGGATCCGTCCCGATAGAGACGCGAAGTGAGTGGTCAGGAATGCGGGAGGTTTACGGGAGGTGATAGGAATAAAGAGGAGGCGTTGATGTCACTCACACTGAATTATTTATTCAAAACCGAACGCTCAAAGCAAGGGGCGAACCGTATCTTTTACAATGTGTCGGATATCTTGATACGTCCTGATATTGCGCTGCCTAATCGACGCGGAAATCTTGCAGAGCCACGAGATCGAGGCCCTCGCGAATCCGGAGATCTTGCGCGCGATCCGACGGAGATCTTGTACGCGAGGCAGAGGACGTTCGCGGGAAAGATACGGTCACCTGCGCACGGATGTAACACTCACAACATTCACGCGGTTATGAAAATTAAGAAATGCTTGGCAGGATCGGATGAATTAATAACTCAATCGCACTATCACGGCGCGAATGATAGGGAAAGGCGGAAGTGAATCCCCGCAGCTAGGATCGGCGGAAGACGGGAGAGATCTGCTGGACGATCTGATTTAGGTGCCGGGCTGCGAGAGACTGACGAATTATGCATCGTAAAACAATTACGATCGGAGGCGAGAAAAGGGGCGGTAGGGAACCGATATCGAAACTTATTTGGGCATGGATTCGGACGTGCCCTTTTTTGGGTATGTTTATTTGCATAGTTACCGAGATGCATAGTTACCGGTGATGAGAGCAAACGAAAATCGCGCGCGTGAGGAGCTAGTGATAGCGCCGCGCGACTCGGTGCATCGAAGAAATGAACTACCAGGAGCTCGATGGCTGTCAGGAGCTCTCACTACTCGCGGATAAAACAGAACCGATAAAAGGGGAAAAGTTAAAACTCTTATATAATTGTTATAGTCTCGAACAAATATATAATAAATATTTTGTTAAGGCGTGATAGCAAATAATATCAAGGTCACGGAAATTAGATTTGTGAAATTGTTAAACTATATGAGAGGTACTAACTTCAGGGAGAATAAAGTTAATAACAGAAATTGCTTTAGAAGTGACTACCCAGATAGCACAGAAAGTTCAAAAAGAACTCAATTGTATGTCACCAATTATGAATTCTTATATATAAAAGTTTTATAAAAATAATTCTTTTTGCATCTCAAAAAGAATTCATAATTGGTGACATACAAGTGAGTTCTTTTTGAACTCTCTGTGCTATCTGGGTAATTTTTGATGTAAATACATTAACATAAAAACAATATTTCTATTTTCGATATGAATACATCAACATAAAATCAATATTTCTATTTCCAATCTGAATACATTAACATAAAAAAAAACATTTATTTCCAAAGGCAGGATGAGTCTCAAGCAAACATATCAAACATATAACGTCAATGTAAATATTTGTCAGTCAAGGTGAATTGTAACATACAACAAAAATTATTGGTGATAGATAATTAAAGAATTAGTCAATATTCATTGGAAACTTAAATGTTACAGGATGTCTCATCCTTTTGTCTCCTAGCGAATCTCCTATTCTTATTTCAATATATTTTATAAAAAGAAATTACACACACACACACACACACACACACACACACACACACACGTCGCAAAACATGGTAGTGTTTCGCGCCAAGTTATAGTATAGCATAAAAAAAATCGCATTTTTGTGGAAATAATTGTATGATATATCATCGAATATATTTATGCGAAGAAAAAGTAAGTAAAGAAATCTATAATCCAGGCTAAATTCAATTCCCTGATTCTCAAAATATTCTTTATATATAAATAATATCAAAAGCATTTCACTAAATTATGTTCATATTTAAAATATTCATTTTTTAAAAAGAGTAATTATCGCATGCAAAAAAACATTGCTATAAATACCTTTTTAGATCATCAATTACTTGTGAAAATGTTTACAATGAATATACATTTATTTTTATCAATAAATGATTTATTTTTAAATGACAAATTGAATTCATTTATGCATTTGTTTCAATATATTTGATATATTTAAAAATACAATAGAATCGTAAAAATCCAATGTGGTAGAAAGAATTTTGAACGTAGTTCTGTCTCATATGTTTTGACGTGACTGTATTGGCTATATAGTGGGGATTTCTCGGTGGGGAGCAGGCCCACTAAGGTTCAGAAAAGGAAACTTCGCGCCGGTGTTCACCCCGGGATTGATATTGATTGAGAACACGCGGGACTAGTCAGTCGGGTAGTCAGAAACAGAACGTACGTCGAGCAGAAGACCGATTGCTGAGAAAAATAAAAAAAGAGATGCCTCCTGAGTGCGAAGAAATCGAGATTCGTGATATATTGGAAAAGAACGACCACATTGAACAGGCTGTTCCGACGAAGTTATCCGCGCTATGCGGTGGGTGTTTCTTTATTCTTTCCTTGATTCTCCAAGTCCTAAAACAACTTCACAAAACCTCAGCGCGATTTTTCAATTCATATAAAATTCTCAAAAGAAATCAAATCGCGATAGTATCAATATTCTTTTTCAATTTTCGAATCTTAGCGAGATTTTCTAAGGTGATCCTTCAATATCAACGATGCACTGTGACAGATGATTTAAAAGCTCTGATCCAAAAATAGCGATCTAAATTTTTACAAAATATTATGTCCCCAATTCATATCAATTTGACAGATGTACGAAGTGCAATGTCGTGAATAAGTACAAGTGTATTTGACACGTTGCAACTGCTTGGTCATGGAGAAAATCGATGATGATTTTGCCAACGACATACATTATGTTCAGTTAAATGTAGATTACATGAGGGAGAATGAAAAAATCATGTGTGTAGTGCATATGTGTTGTGTATAATAGTGTATAGTGTAATTAATTAGTTTTAATCTTTAGTTTTAATGTACCATCGATTAATAAGCAAAATATAAAAGTATCTAAAATTAAACAGAAAAATGATTGCATTGATATTACATTACGAAAACTGAGAAAAATGTAATGCGTAAGTCTTAATACTCTGTACATATTGATCACAACATTTCTGAATTTTTATTTTATACTCTTATAAATATAATACAATTCTTTAGTAATACAAACTTTTACATATATTTCAACATTTCAACAGTATTTGTATTATTTATTTTTAAAAAACTCTATATAAATGTTATATTATGCTTTTAGTTTTCCAAAGAAAAGAAATTCATAGATCAATATTGTCGAATCGTGTGCACAAAGTGTTAAAATTAATAACGTTCAATTGACAAGTTTATTTCAAAAAACTTTTTAAATTCAAATAATTTCATTAGCTTATCTAATCGTGCCAATAACTACGTTCAGAAAACACAACCGTTGCACAACAGTTGAGTAATTTGTTAATATAATTGGTCTAAGTTTAAAGATCTAACAATAAAAACCAATAATCACTGAGTGCTCACTGATCACTTGTATTTTCTAAATATAACTAATAAAAATCATCATACAAAAGCATAAAATCTGTTTTCTTTTTTTTTTTCTTTCATGCAGTCTTAGCAAGGACAAGAAATTGACTCTTGAACATTTTACACATGATTTACATACAATATACACAGTGTTCAGCATAACGTTTTTTTATGAACATCTGGCAATTTAAAAAAGTTAAGACAAATATTCATCTGCTTCATGCTGCTAAAACTTGTGATTTAAAAAAGCGAAAAAATTTATAATGAAAAATTAAAATCATCTCAAATTTTTTAAATAGCATCATATAATTTTCTTTCCATGATATTATCAAGGATATTTATTATTATTATTAAGGATCTTTAAGACAAATTTAATGCATTATTAGAATATCACTTTTCTTAATGTTTTATCAATTTTATTAATACATATATGTAATGTATATATTATAAATATTTATTAATAGAGAAAGACCATAACTCATGTAAAACTAATTTTATTAATTTCATGATAATTAAATATATATGTCAAATTTGCAGTATTATATTTTAAACGTACTTTATCTCTGAATATCTTTACCTATACAAATTGCAACTTTACAGAAATTTCTTAATTCACCAAATTATATTTACCAAATATCAATAACATATCAATGTTTACCAAATTAAAATAAAAAATTTTATTTCATGATTATTGCTACTTTTGGAACAATTAATATCCACTTTAAAAAGAAAACTCGAAGAATAATCATTCATGTTTACAATACAGAATGTGCAGTTTTTAGTGTTTGTGCACGTATATGTTTGTATACGTATTTGCTTACATTTCTAGTTAGAGGTTATATGTACTACTGTTTAAAATAATGGAATTGTAAATTTCATATCAAATATCAATAAAATCAGTAATATTTACTTATAATAAAAAAGTTACAGTCTTTTTGTATTAATAGATATTTATTATATATAATATTGGTAACATTTATAATATTAAAAGTGTTACGTATATTGATAAATAAGTAAAACATTTAAAAATATAACATTCTCCTACATCAAATTCGTTTTAAAGATCTTTACAATATCATGAAAAAAATTGTACGGCGCTATTTTAACAAATTCAGATAATTTAAGTTTTTTAATTTTTTCAATCACAAGTTATCATCTGCGTAAAGTAGATAAATTTTCACTTTTCAAAATTTTTTTTAATTTCAAAAATATCTTTAAAAAACATACAAAATATTATGCTGAACACTTTATGTACGAAATCTCCAATTTCTTGTACACACATAAATGATTACAATATCGATGCTTATCTCTATAAATGAACAGATAGATTTGCACAGATGGTTTCCCAATTCAAAAAGTACAGACGTTATTTTATTAATTATCAAACACATCGTATAATCTTAATAAAAATGACCTTCATTATCTTTCTCTTTTTAAATTATTTTTCTCTTTTTTTAACTATAAACACTTACCTTAATATCTATTTCCTTACCTTAATCACACATTCATTATTCTATCGTTTTCCACGTAACGTTATCGTTTATCCTGACGTCAATCTCTGACTCTGTTTTCACATATGTTTCTCTTATGCATGGAAACTTTCAAAGTTTAGTCAATCATCAACATCGGTCGTGTATACGTCGCGACATGCTGCTGATCCAATAAGCAATTAAAAAGTTGAAAATTTCTCGAATCAAATATTGTATCTGCGAATAGAAAAATATTTGTAAATTTTGTTTTAGCAAAAATATGTGAATTTTATCTGATAATCTCAAGTGCAAAACGTGAAAGTATAAAAGGATTTTAAAACTGAAAAGAAAATGCTGACAAGGTAAGCTGATTGAGTTATATTGTAAGAATAGCAGTGTTCTATTAATTAAAAATTATGAAAACAGAATAAATTAATCTTATTTATTGTAAAATCTAGAGTAATCAAAACCCTTTTTTTACTGACTTTGGCTCTCAATGCTGTTTTTTTTAATCTTTAAAATAAATAATTAAATTAGAGAATAAATTGATTATGAATTTCGGTATTATAATTAACAATCGTTAAAATAAAAAAATATTATTTATAATTGTTCTTTAATTCTTTACTATAATTTTAGATTTCTTTTAAGCATTGAGAAATTAATTATATCATGATGTAATAATATGATTAAAGAATAACTAATTATAAGAAGATTTTATGTGTATTATTTAATAAATGATTGTTCCATTGCAGCTTATATATCGTAAAATTTCTTATCTCCTGTACAATCATGTGATTCATTATCAAATCTTTCATTAAACATTAGATAAACTGATGATAAGAATTTCCGCAAATCACTATCCTAGTGAAAATTTTTTTCAGAATGAGAAATCTTAGGATATTTCAGAATTCATGTACATATGGAGAATTTTAGCAAAAGATGTAGATTTTTTTTAATTTTTGAAGTATTCCAATTTACATAAAAAATCTGAAAAATTCTTTAAAAAATTATAAAATTATATAAAAATTAAAAAAAAACTAACATTTACTTTGAAATTTAAAAAAAAATTTTCATCATTTCATTATACATTAGTTTTATTTCACAATGTTTTAAAAGACTTTGAGACGCAATTAATGTAATATTCTCTAAGCATTCTGCAATGTCTAAAAATAGATAAATATTCAATGTTCATGTTTACAGCTATCTTTTTCTACTTCTGAAATTCGCAGCAAAATAAATCGAAGGTTAAAAAAAGAAAATGCTTAAGAACTATGAAGCACGTTTTGGGATAAGAAATTCAATTTCTTCGACATAATGTTTTGCTTCCGATTGCATATTTATATTTTTACTTTCTTTCTTGTACCTTTGGCAAAGGTAGATATTCCAGCGGATAACGATTCGCTTAAACCAGACCAACCACTTGCTCGTGCCAATATAACAGGCTATAATAGGCCAAGATTGTAATAAATGAACGGTTAAATTAGTATTGACTGATTGACCTTCCGTTTGCCGGCGCGCGTTATGTATGAGCGCCGGCCGATCTCTTCTGTCACGCCGTGTGAACCTCAGCATCGCGGCGAACCAACGAGGTTAATTAGTTCAAAGTGGCCTCCCATCTGCGTCGCGGTGACGGTGTACGGAGGGAGACATTCGAACGAGACGTTCGGACGATCCGAACATCCGAATACGTGATCGAGCATGCTCGTCGTCATTAGGATTCGATCGCGAGCCGCAGACTTTGAATCCTCATCTATATCACAATAGATCACCTTGCGACACGACGCTCACCTGTAATCTGCGACGATCGTTTTTCTCACCGCCAAAAATCTACCTTCGAGACTCATTTTTCTTTGAATGTTCTCTCGTTATCGCGTTTCTAATCGTTCCTAATTATTTAGTGGTCGCATCGGTCGAAAGATCCGATTCAAACTCTCATCTTCGTCAGCCTGAAGTAAGTCGCCAAGTCAAACTTCAACGGTTTTTTTTTCAACATTTAATTCTTGTGCAAATAAAACGACTTATTTCAGTTTAGTGCAATATTCTAAGGACTTTATTTGTGCAGTTTCTTGTCGAAATACAATTCCCTAATGACTCTGACAGTTTTAAAAGCAGAGTATTTGGCTTCCGTTTAAGTCCTTATTTATTTTGAACAGGGGAGATAAATACGGAACCTGATCTTCATGTCTAATATCATTTCTTGAATTGGAAATAAAATATATAAATTCAAAAGCCGCCCTTCTTTCGCGCTCGCGCATTTTACTCTTGATCAGCTGTAGTCACAAATCAAAGCAGTTGCTAGGTAAAAGTTAGGTTAGGTTAGGCGCCTTCAGATCACGCGTACTCGTGTATCCTCGTTTTTTTTCTTTTTCTTTCCCAAGGATGGTACTCGCGTTCACAGGATTGCCTTCGCTGAAGCGAATCCTTTTATTCGTTCTACAATGCTCGCTATGTAAGTCACATGAAAAATGCTTGCTGAAAATTTTTCGAGACCGCCTCATTATTATTTCACGAACGTCACGAGCGAAATTATCTTCGAACACGAGGTCGCTGTTATCACCAAACAGATATGTTGCCGCGAAAATTCTTTGTAATGATCATAAATTTTCTTTGACATTTGAAAACCTATAAGTTTAATTATTTTAAAAATTTATAAACTTTGAAGGAAAGTCAAATATTCTAAATTTATTAATTAGTTTTATATAATCTTTATATATTATTGACTCAATATTAAAAAAAAAAAAAATTATATAATAAGATTTAAAAATGTTGATAAAAGTCCAGAGAAATATTTAATAGATGTAATATAATCGATTATGTTTGTTCATGTTGAATAAATGTTTCTTTTTTTTGCAACGTTTTATTTGACCAGTAGTAAGCCGGAAGTGGTCTGCTCACTCGAGTGCAACGAAGCAATATACGGTCGTTTTAGGAGAATAATTACACTTATTAAGACATTAATTGCAGGGTTCGTGCTTCGTTTGGAATAGCGTGATTGCGTGTTCGTGCTATGTACCATTTTCAGGTTGAATCAGTTGTCTTCTCGTTAGTTGTCGCGAGCCGTCGTGAACACGCGGTTCTTCATTATCTCTCGATTTCGTTCTATGATTTTCTTCGTGACATATATCCTTTCCTTTAATTACTCACGTTCCTAAGTATGCTTTTCTAGCATTTTTAGATTAAATTTGACCTTTATTTTTCAAGTTTAATTCACATATTTAAGACACTTTTAATTGTCCTCTTTTTTTAAAATCAATATAAGAGAAGTATCATCAAAAGTATCATTGTTTCTTTATTCTTCCAGGTCACCGCGCAATGGTGAGTAAGTTCTGGTGCCATGAGATTGGGCGTAGGTGGAGGCAAGTGGCTAAGCAGGAGCCGCAAGCACGTGTGTTCTCCGAACCAAAGTGTAAGTCGTACGTGGACATCTGGTATCTGTACTACCGCTGGATCGTCTTCCTCATCTGGACCGTCTTCGTCGTGTGTTCGATATTTGAATTCGGCAGCTACAAGCCGCTGATGCAGCACGAAAAATGGCCAATCTATCTGACCAACTGGGACATAGTGTTGGGATTTACACAAGCGTTGATTGGCGGTATTCTCGTGTCGAAGCGATGGCGATTGCAGAAGTTACCTGGCTTCGATCCTTGTGGTCTCAAATTGGAATTCACCGAACAACTATATTGGTTTCTATACGTTGTCACGACCAACATAGCAATCGGCGTAACAGTGTGCTACTGGTTCGCTGTATACAATCCAGAAATACATCAGGTGGACCCTCTCAATATCATGATGCATGTGTGCAACAGCGTGTTGATGGTGATTGATTTATTCGTCACCAGTATACCGTTTCGTCTACAGCACTTCTGGTGGTGCCTATCGATCGCCTTTTTTTACGTAATCTTTACTATAATTTATTATTTTGCTGGAGGTCTCGACAAATATGGCTGCCATTATATTTACAAAGTCATCGATTGGAAGAGACCGATGCGGACGTCGCTCGTTTGTATTGGCGGTTTGACGTTCGTGACGGTGCTACATTGTGTCCATTGTATGCTGGCGAACATCAGAGACCGAATCTATCGCAAGACTGCCGAGAAATTCAGTAAACCTGTGCAGATGAACACAACAGATAAACCGTTTCCAGAGAAACGAACAGAAGTAGTCTAATCGATAAAAATTATATAGAAATGTTTGTTTTCATCAGTCTAATATCCTTCTGGCATATATGGCTCTGAAACATTGAAACAGTATGATATTTAATAAGACAAGGCAATGTATCTTTTTGATATGATTGCGCCTGTGAATACAATCCTTTTCTAGTAAGTGAGCTTTCTGTGGTCATTTAACTTGTTTATAAAAATGATAAAGTATTAATAGGATATTAATATACAAACGGGAGTAGATGATTTCTCATATGACTCCGATCTTCATCTTTAGTAATATTTCTAGCAAACTAGAAAGAAAATTAATGATTATTGATAATAGTATCAATATACCAATTACAAAGTCATTCCGAGAATTTAGATATTTTATGAAAAATTACTTTTATTTAGTGGAATTTATGTAATACTGTAGCAGCCTGACAATATTTGTGAATACTTTAATTTGGTTTATTATAACTGTGATTGTCCGAACGCGTGCAATTGTTTGTCATTTATGTAGAAATTAAGTTTACATATCTCTTCTTTCGTTTTTTTTTTAAGGGGACATATACGTTTGGAATTACAAAAAAGGCATTTTTCATAAATTTTTTTAGAGCCAAGAGACAAACTATAAAACTGGGACTTTTTGCATAATAAAGTACACCTTTTGTAATTCTCATACAAATTTTATTACAATGATTTTGTATCCATCCATTTTGTAAAAAGGAAATGTGTACCATTCTATTGTTACCGCTTTTCCGCGATACTGATTGATTCTCTCACTGTATTTCGTATTGCGAGAGTAACTATCATTGTTATTAAATTTTAACAGCTGTATAGATGGTTATCTATACAATTATCATTGTAGTTTATTTTTAAAAAGTAAAAAATAAAAGGTTAAATAGCGCGCATCTATGTAAGAATTACAAAAGGTGTACTTTATAATGTAAAAAGTCCTATTATAGTTTGTCCCTTGGCTCTGTAAAAAATTCATGAAAAATGCCTTTTTTATAGCTCCAAACGTATATGTCTCCTTAAACAGTTGAAAATTTTACTAATGACGAATTCGGTTGGATTGCACCAGTGCGCCCTCGTTTAGTGCAGTTTAGTTCTTCCCATTCTAAATACAAACCAACAGAATACGAAACACTGAACGAGGGCGCACTAGTGCGCGCTGGTGCACCTAACCGAATTCGCCATAAGAAAAACAAACAGTACTCACACAAACATTCCATTATATTTAAATTAAGCGAATCAGTATTCTTATTTTGTATCTAGTGTGACATTACTTATCTACATTTTTGTAAATTAGAAAACGTTGAACGCATTTTTATATTTAAATAAAAAAGTTATCACATATTTTGTTTTTCACATTTTTGAATTCATTTCAGATTACATGCAAATGTCATGTATATTTAAGATATATACATTTTCTTTAGCATTAGCTAATATTCTTACTAACATTAATCACAGAATCAACGTTGTAAATTTTTTTATACTTATCAAAATTCGGAATTTATAATAATTTTATGTTTGTTATCTTTAGATTAAAAAATTTGATACAAAGAATTATTAAATAAAACACTAAACGAAGATATAAAAAAAAGCAAAATGCTTACATAAGGATGTACATACAATCTAGAGCGACATTAATGTATTGTAATTTAATTTAAGAAAGATTTATTAATATGTAGAGCTCAATGTTCGGTGTGTTTTCATACGATAGTTCCTATTTAAACTATTTTGTACTATTGATGCATCTGTGTGCTGTATGATTGTATGTGCAGCCAAATTATTGCAGCAAATAAAAATCTTTTCTATTACAGATAAAATGTAAATTACGCATATCATAAGATAAAGCTGTAGTGTAAAATAATTAAGAATTTGCATGTGTTTCTATCTTTTTGTAAATTTTTTTATTACACCTTTTGTAATAATTACTGCAAAGTAATTTAATATTATTGGTTTAGAAAAAAAATTAAATTGCATAAATTTTTTATAACATGATATAATATTGTTAAATTATATCGATTGGTGTATGCGAGATTTTATAAATATAAATTAAAATCCTGGAAAAAAGACAAATAATAACAGATGTATAACTTTAAAGTGCATCATAATTGGATAAATAGATTATTAGACAGATAACGGCAATCAAGTACACAGATGATGATTTTTATGGAAAAATATCAACGATTTATTAATAAAATAACGATTTAAAGCGATTATGGGCCGCGTAGTACAAATGAATATCAGGCTGAGGCCAGCTCCTGGATCACAGATCGTGTTAAAGTTACCACAAAAGCTAATGTTTAATATAGTAACGACCATCATTGTTCAAAACTATCTATATCCCACTTTTAAGCTACATTTAAAATAATTATTACGATTATCACGTGATCATGTCCAAAAAATAAGTATGCAATAATAAGTTGGTCGAGAGTATTCTATCACGAAAATCACTCAACCACGACATTGGGATTCATCACTTGCGTTCATCACGAAAATCACTCGAGACCACGCAAATTACTCACACTCTCGAGCGGACTTGAGTCTAATAACAGCACCTGGTATTCCGTACCTGCTACATCGTCCTGATAATACATCGATGGTAGTTCTTCTGTGAACAACAGACCTTCGCTCAAATCACCACTCGTGTCCAGTATAACGTCCGATGTTTCCGTTATTGAAGTCATCAATACATTATTCTTCTTCAGTTTAGACCATTCAGAATACGTTAGATCTGTCCTTGCCGAACCCTGCTTTTTTATAGTTTCTTTGTCAATCTGTTTGTCAATTTGCATATTATCTTGGAACGTTTCTGAACTTTTCAGCAAGGTGTTGAAAAGTGGCGGTTCCGGTTCAGGTAGACGACGATCCCTTATTGAAGAGGTGTCAAGGATAACGGCATCGCACGGAGCCACCATCACCATCTGTTTTTCCTCAACGGCAGTGGGGAAATTTGGGGAAGGTGAACTGTGTACGGTGTATAAAACGTAATCTATGTTGGCATCGTCAGAGGATGATTTAGTTAGCAGATCGTCACAATGTATGCCATGTGCTTTCATCATGTGCTCACGAAGACTGTGCTCGTTATTGATCAAATGTCCGCATACGTCTATCGGACAACGATACAGCAACTCCATTTGATCTTCATCTTGGAAACATGCATCGACATTCTGCTTCTCGACATTATTTTCCTTCGCAATAATCTCCGCGGCATTCGTCAGCTCCGTGTCCCATCGCTTCGACTTGATCGGCTTTATTCGCGAGTAATGAGATTCTCTCGTTTTCGTTCGTTTCTGATCAGCAGAAGTGCACTCGGGGAATGCACCATTAGCTACATTTAAATCTGGTTTAGTCTGCTGCTGATGCTTTTTGATATGCACGTACAAACTACTTTTGGCAGAAAATCTGGCAGCGCACACAAAGCACTGAAAGAAACGACCTGTGTGCGTCAACCGATGTTCTTTCAGATGTTCCGAGCGCATAAACGCTTTGCCACAATTCGGTATATCGCATATAAATTTACGCTCGTTCGTGTGCTTTTTCTGATGACGCTTGAGTTTACTGGACGATGAAAAGGCCCATTTGCAATCCTGGAAAGTACAGGGATAAGGTTTGTAACCAGTGTGAGAACGCATATGGGCTTTTAGTCGACATGGTTTATCGAAAATCTTGCCACAGTCTGGCCACGAGCATTTGATGTCCACCTCCTTGTAGCTGTGTGATCGCTGATGCGACGTCAGTGCATTGCTGCTGTAGTAACGTTTACCGCAACCCTCATGCTGGCACACGTAAGGTGCATGGCGTTGATCGTGCGACTTCATGTGTAACTCTAATGCTCGTTTCGTCTGAAACTTCTGACCACAGTCTGGCACTTGGCAAACTATCCGATTAGGACGACTATGCAGTTTCGCGTGGCTCCATAGATTGTAGACGGTAGTGAAACGACGATTACAGCCTTCCACTTCACATACATAATCCTTGCGCTTCAGATGTGTTTCCTTGTGCCTTTTTAACTTGAACTCAGAATAAAAGGCCCAAGTGCAGCCCTCGAAGTCGCACTGTAAAAACATAGCCAATTAAGATAATGGTAAACGGAAACAAAAGAAAAAAATATGATTGTATGCTGAATAATTTTAAGGGCTGGGTTACGAAATTAATCTAAACTGATTTTATTCGCTGCAAAATTATATCTCACGCGAGAAAAAAGATTAGAGAAAGAAAATAAATTTCACGATGTCTTTTTAATATACCTTAAACGGTCTAACTCCATAATGGGCCAATAAATGACCTTTCAGAGTGTACAATCTACCGAATTGTCGGTTGCAGCCGTCTCGTGGGCACAGCCACACTTTGTCGTGTTCAGTGGCAAATAAAGGCTGCAAACTGTCGTCGGTGATGCCTAGTTCTCCCAATGCATTGGATATGACAATTTCATATTGATTACTTGGATTGTTATCGGCACTGTACTCGACCGTGCCGTTCCAAACTGCAGCAGAAGTATCTATTTTAGGCAATTTTGCAAAATTGCCAGTCGCCTCAATCAATTCCGAAGTTTTGCCTTGATAGATCTGTTTTTCCGTGCCAGTATTGATAACGATTTGCGTCATGTTGGAGATTTTGTCGGTGGATATAGCGACCACAGCCATCATGTCCTGCGAGTCCGTATCAACAGTAAAGCTCTTACCATTGATATGCTTATCAAGCTTCTTCTCCCGTTGTTCTGTCATCTGTCGACGTTTCTTGATAATACGCGGTTCAAGTTTTGTCTTCTTCAATTGTTTTATTGGCCTGTTTGGTATGCTTATTTCCATGGAATTCGTCATGGTATTTAACGAACTCTTTTCTGAAGCAATTGACGGTAGAGTTCCGACGAAGAGCTCTGAGGAACTTGCTGAAGATTGTGCTATGCTTTCCTGTTCCATCTTTGAATCTTTCATCTCGTTCATGACTGAATTCACTGGTAGCTGGCTGAGGGTAATTTGCGAGGTGGATTTCTCGCAGGGTGTCTCATTGTTTTGTGCTGAAACTCTTGCTTTTGAAACGTTTTGTTCAATATCTTGACTCTCTACGTTTAATGTTGGCTGACTGCTGGCAGACGGCAGAATTTCACCAGCCACCATCATGTCATCTGGTGTAAGAGCCGCTAGTTGATCAAGATGATCCAGTTGGAACTCCGGTAGCATAAACTCGTCGACAACTTTCTCGCATGGTGGCTCCAGTAGCCGATTCTCAGTATGAGTCAGATCTTGCAGTATTGGATCATAGCTCGATGGCAGATTGAGCTTCTTACCATCTGCCAGATCAATGTCGATAGACAAGCCATATGGATCTTTGCTCAGGAAGCAGCCATGCGAGAGTACCTCTTCGCCCAAATATCTGTCTACACCCTCTACCATTTTCGCTGCATCCAGATCTATACTCGATGGCACTGGAGGCTCTGTGGTACGCATCTTGAGCCACTTCTCAAAGTCGGCTACCGTCTCGACGACGTCAACGCCCTTTCCAGTTGTCGTTTGATGCCAATTATAATTTCTCTTGGTTCTTTGGTCCTTCTTACCAACCACTTCCTCTTCTTCCTCCTCCTCGTCCTCTGTCCTCGACGACGTAAAAAGCATATCCTTGGTGGGCGCGCATTTCGCTCTCTTGCCCTCAGAACTAGTTCTCTCGCGACTGAGTCGTCTCGATGTATAAGCGGCAACGGCGGCCGCAGCGGTTCCTCCTCTGCGAGACATTGCCGATGGTCTGCTCCGTGGCCGGCGCTGCGGAGGAAGCCCACGTTGGTGCAGAGTGATAACGACATTCGACAAAGCATTATATATTTTTCACGGCAAGAAGGGGCTTCCCCGGTTTAGGAGCCCGAAGCTACGGCCCGTTGCAATTGCAATTCTCATTGGGGATTTCGAGGTGGGCTCCATTTCTCTTGATCGATCGTCTCTACGGCAGAACATCATCTAAGGTCACAATCCGTTTCTTCGCATCTCATACCGGGCAACCGCGAATCGTTAAGGATCGCGCGATGCGAGATAACGGAAACAACATAACCTCTTACCATGTATACTGCTGCGGCAGGCGAGCGGGCAGACAAGCTAGGGAGCGGTTCATCGGATCGATACAGCGAATTATGTCCGGTAGAGATACTCGTCTGGTGATAACGACGATGGAAAGCGAATATATACTTTCCTTCAGCGTAGCTTTCTCGTGGCCACGCGGAAGATATTCGCGTGCGCTCGCGTACGCAGATCTCTTTTTACGGATAACTGCGGATAACAATAAAATGTAGAAAATGACAAAATAATATCGAATGCGAGCGAACTGATGCGCGAACGACACGCTCGCCGCTCGCGGCCACGCCTGAGCCATCTGGCGATATGCTGCGATATGCATGTTTATTCCGTGTTACCGGTTGATAACACCGCTTCTTACCACCTTTTATGATGCATTAGCGCGGTCTTTGAACGCAGACTTTGGTCTATTTCTACCAACGTAGATTAATTTTAATCTTGGTTTAATTTACTTGTTATCTCATTCTAGTTCCAAAAATTAGAAAGAGATAAAGAGTAACTTAATCCAAGATTAAAGTTAAGCTACGTTGGTAAAAATAGGCCTTTTTGACGTAGATTAAATAGGGGGACGGTTTATCTAAACGAAAACTGTTAGAAGAACATTTTTATAGAAATTGTTCGTCTTTTATTTTTAAAAACGACAATTTATTATGTATTCAGTTTATCTTCATCAGCTTTAATATTGATAAAATTATGCTCATTTAACGAGACATGAAACAAAAAAAGAATCTGGTAGAAAGTCTTCAATTTTAAAAGACATTTATTCGTGACAAACACTGGCACTTCGTCGTTTTCTTATTCTAAACAATCTAAACTAAAATTTTAAATTGCTCGATTCTCGAGTGCATTTGTGGTTCTTTCCGTGACATTGCCTGGCGCAGTATTTTCGTCGTAACATTGCGAGCTTTCGCAAGCTTATTCCTGAAGGATCAACATCTGTGCCATAAATTATGTCGAACCTTCGGAAACTCGACAAGAATATGATTTTTTCTTTAACTCTATTGGAGATATATACTAGAATATAACTGTTAAAAATAATCTTGAAATTCTCTTCAATAATTATATTAATCCACAATTCCTTTTTTACTCATAAATATTATATTTAAATATGTTATTTAAAAAGTAAATTTCTTTATAATTTGATTAAATTTGAATTTTTAAGGTAGATAAGTATATATAATAAATATTATAAAACAGAAAATACAGTAGTATAATATATTATAGAATAATAGATATATAAAAATTGAAAAAAATTGGCCCATGAGGGGATCGAACCCGCGACCTTCGCGTTATTAGCACGACGCTCTAACCAACTGAGCTAATGGGCCAGTTCGCTGAGTGTGTTAACATTGTGTTCTTATACTTTCTTTTTTATAGACTACAAAAATTAAAAATTAATAAGGAGTGCATTTAGTACAGATTCAAACCACATTTATTTTCCGATCCGCCGATTTTATCAGCAGTTTATACTAATTTTTGAAAGTGGATATACTGGTGACAATGAGGAGTTTAAAATGGTTTCACGAAATGTCACAAGAAAAGCCGGAATGGTTGCTGTCAAATTTCTCTCTGTACGAATATAAAGATCATATACATATATCGAAGAACGCTACTGCTGATACTGGGCTGCGTTCCGTTTCAACGCATGATGCGCATAATGCATTGTTCATCCTTGTTTAACGTTTGACAAATAACAAGGATGAACGATGCATCATGCGTAAACGGAACGTACCCCTGGTAGTGGGTAGTGCTAGTGCTGAACCATCCAACCCAACCTGACCTGACACGATCAGCAGGTAGACAGTGACGGACGTCAACCGAGCGAACACTTTTCTCAGCGATGTTGAGCGACGTTGACCGTCGCGAATGACTCGGTCGTAGCGTCGACGCGAATTATGGCGAGTCGTAAGAGGACCGACGACGATTCATGTCGTCGGTCGTCATTGCCGAAACGTCACGTGTGGTCTTCGTCGTCTGACGAGGAAGAGGAGATGAGGAAAACGGTAACCTCCTGGCCGCCCTGTGTGGCAACATGTAAAGACTCTCGATCGCCTTTGGGGAACGAAGTTGTCTTCCTGCCGTCCTTGTCATCTGATGAGGAGAAGATCTCCGTTCATTGTCGGGACACTCAGTCCAGGAACAATCCGTCGCCATCATCGGACCGCTTCGGTAGAAGTCGCGTTGACCCCGTGGAACAGTCGACAGGTTAGGATTCTGTCACTGTATGCTGTTTATTATATATGGTGCGCGCGCTTTGTGGATTGTTTTTTTTTTATTATTCCGAAAGTTGAAAACAATTTTTCGCAGGTCAAGACACGTCATCCCGTCGCGACAACAACCCCTTCAGTTTTAAGGCCTTCTTGAAGAATGGCACACAGCAGACCAACTATCATAACACTGGGGCAAGGCCCAAAGTCTACTCATCCTCTGTGTCAAGTCCTGTCAGCGTTCTTAACAAGGATAATGTTGGCGTTTACTCTGGTCGAAATCCAACGGAATTGCCAGACTTTGTACAGGATCACCTTGTCATTGAACAATGTTATCTGAGCCATGAGAACAGTCAACCAGTGCTACCTGATGTGGATAATTTACCAGATTTTGCATTAAATAGTATGGAACAAAGGCAATCTCGATTGCGAAACGAGACTAAAAAGAATGACTCCGATGTCTTGTGCGACGATCTGCGATCATTTGATCTTACCGATACGCTACACAGAGATCATCCTGTACAGAATTCATTGCATTCGAATCACTTGGACTTGCCTGTATTTGAGGGTAGACTCAACGAAAACGCGTCTTCTCTTCCTCGCCCTGAACACAAAGGTACTTGTGTTTTATCTTTCAAATTATACAATTGTATCCCTGCAAAACTATTATAAAGAGAATATTTTCTGTACAGGATTTCCATTTGATTTACCATTACCCTTTCCTAACTCCAATCCCAATGTAAGTGCCACACGAGATGATTTCCCATCAGGAGGTGAAACAAACATTCATAAGTCTCTGCCAGACTTCTTAAGTGATGGTCCTATACATAACAGATCTACTGATTCGGAACCTACTGTGAGCATAACAGAATCTACAGAAAGAAGGGTAAGATTGCTATGTATTGTAGAACTCTAATGGATAAAATGATGACAGAGAAGATAGAATTTGAGATTATGTTACAGCTTTTACTTGAGAATGAAATATTACGCCAGCACTTAGAAGCCTCTCGAAGACAACTTAGTGAAAAAATGGAAAGGTAATTGTACCTCTCTTACTAGAATAAATTTCAGTTTATATAGTTGCATTAATTATAGAATTCGCTCATTGGAGGGAGAACTATTGTCTAAAAAAAAAGTTGAACATGAAGAAACTATGCACTTGGAAAAAGCAATGGAGCAAGTCGAAGATAATTTAAAACGAAGTACAGTAAGTATACAAAAAGATACAAAGATGAAATCTCCAAATTGTAAATTATAATTTCTGCATATTGATTATGTTATTGGGAAACGATGACAGCATAGTATTTGTATTTTGTAGAAGCGAGCAGTTGATGCCGAAAGCACTGTCACATCATTGAAAAAAGAAATTAAGGCTTTAACGGTTAGTATTATTTTATCAATTGTAACGAGATAAAATATAAAACTAATATATTGGCTTGTGAATCTGTTAATTTAGACAGAGATATCTTTGTTACGACTGGAGAACAGTGAACTTCGAGCCAGTATCTCGACGGCTGGACAAAATGAATCTAACGCTAGTGCTGTTAACGTGAATCATACGGTTAGAAGGCTTGCACGTGATTTATTTGCGGCAGCATCGTCAGCTGAAGTATCCCTTAGGTAAAAGAATTATTTTTAACTCTACTATTACATTTATATAAATCTATTTAAAGTAACTTATGAGATTTAGAACGGAATTCTGTTTGCTATTTTAATAAGGGTATATGGTTTTTTTAAATCTCTAATCGCAATTTTGTATGTTTTCTTACAGACAGTTAATGTCTGGTGTGGACAACCTGAGAGTGCTCGCATCGACCCTCGAGAACGTGGACAGGATAGAAGATTGGACCAAAGATTTTTTACCTGATTCCGACGAGGATAATGCTGCCGGTCCTGCAGTATAATAGAATTTTCTCTCTTTCTCAACGTGTGTGGGTGTGTGTGCGCGTGTCTGTGCGTGCGTGTGTGTGCGTGCGTGTGTGCGTATGTTATACATATTCGTATTTTCACACTATTTCCCCTTTTATCACTTTTCATCGCGTATCCCATCTATTCACAATTTTACTACACATCCCAATGATAAATTGATCCATGTCAATTCAACACATTAATACATTGCTGCGCAATGTATTGATACATTGAATGTAATGAGAATTTATTATCTAATCGTATTTGTTGTGTATATTTATTGCAGAATTTTTAATTTCCATCCCTCTTATTCTACATCGTCCAAACATCCTAACATCTTTTCGAACATATAAATACATATTATTTATAAAATACTCGTTATATTTTTGTATTTATAACAATTTGTAAAATTTATTCAAATTTATGACGATGCAAAAATGCAGATACATTTTCGACGATACCGTTGTCGTGACCTACCTCGATTAAAGAAAAATAATTTTTTTTAGTTGCATTGTACGCGAGTGAAAAGTGCGGATTTAAAAAGTAATCGGAATCTTACGTGATATCTTAAAGCTGACAGACATTGAGTGTTCGCCTGCATGCATCACAGCACGTGATGTGGCTAGAATATATTTTTAACCAGAGATATATTGAAACTCTTACATCACGTATACAATATGTACACACGAGGCTTTAAATAGACATTCAAAACAGATATACACTTAGTCCGATTCCAGCCCATAAATTTAATAAGTTCAGATCACAATACGTGTGTATATTACAATATTTTCAAATCATATGTAGATAAATATATATAGATATATACAGAAGAGATGTATGCGAGATACGCGTAATACTAAAAGAAATCAGATACGTATACTTACACACACACACACGCGCGCGCGCGCGCGTGTATTACATATACATAGTACCATACATATGCAATGTGCAATTACAAATGAATAACATTTTTAATGCTTGCTTTGCAACTTTTATTATTTTACACTGGGATAAAAAGAAGTTTCCAATACTAAATTGAGAGATAAGTTTCCTAAAATGTAAAAATTAAGAAATTTCAAAGTTCGAGAACTTTTTTCAATGACAAATTGTTATTATCAATTTGATATTAATAATTTCAGAGATAAAACTACATAAAAATCAGACTGACAAAACATGAAAAACTCAGCATTGAACAACAAGTAACAGTGAAAACATACTTAACTTATTCAAGTCCATCGAAAATATTAAATAGATCAGTTTGCGTTTCAGTATGACTTGTTTGTGTATTTAACCAGGATCTGCAAGTGCCAATGGGAATGTTGCAATCAGTCCCACAAATCAGAGACTTTGTTTGAGTCTCTGTAGAAACCGTAGTGTCGTCATGTGACCAAGCGGTCTGAGTCTGTATATTGGACAGTCCTAAATCGCAGGATAGTATTTTATCACATGTCTGAGTATACGTATTGTTGTACAGTAGTTGTTCCATATTGTCCAGGTTGTCCGTAGTTTGTGTTTCGATGTTTGAACTCAAGGCAAACGATCTTGATAAAGAATCGGAATAAAAATACGAAGGAGAAAAGGCTTGCTCAGTTTGTGTTTCTATGCTGCTAAATCTGTCGTCGAATGTCTTGGCAGTTAACATAGGATCTGCTCGAGATATCCCATCGGTCGATGCGAAAGAATACCCTTCGACTGTCGACGTGTCTTCAACGTAAGGCAACGTCATTAAAGCTACTGAACTCTTTGATACGTCCGGTATCAAAGGATTGTGACTATGATTGTAAAATGTCTCGAATTCCGTTTGAGTCACATTATCGTTAAACGCCTCAAACATATTTTTTTCAGGTATTGTTTGTGTCCCCGAAGTGTTCTTCTCCCAGAAATCCTGCAAGCCCACATCGTGGCGAAGTGGTAGCGGACTAGCTGGAAATAAATTGGATGATGCGAAATTATCACTGAGATTGAGATCCTCCTTAAGTAATGTTTGTTTTGATTGTTTTGATAATGCGCGAGACTTTCCACCGCGTTTATGCATTTTCGACGAATCTCTGCTCGCTTGTGGAGTTTGCGTTTCTATCGATTTTCCAGAGGTCTTCTCTTTAAAAAAACTATTGGTCTGCGTTTGCTTAGATATTCGACGTTTTGCGTTATGCAGATTATTTTTCGATGGATTCGATATCTTTTTTCTTTTATAATCGTCCGTCTGTACTCCGACATTAGAGGTACTTTTTATCATGGTATGAATATCTTCGTTATTTTTTCCAAATTTATCTGAAATGGGCAATATTGTGACAGGTCTGCTTATAATTTCTTTTGATAGGACAATTTGCATTGTCCTGGAATTGAGGTGTCTGCAAAGAGATTATAGATACATCAGTAAATCTCTCAACCAGTATTATGATAATTATTAAAAATATGTAATATAATGAATAAATGTACTTTTGCGAATTTTTATATTTCTCCGTTATAGCATGCAGAGATCGCTTTGCATGCGTAAGCAAAGCTTCATATGTGACATAAGCCTTTGAGCAGGAACACGTGAACTCTATGCCACAGATCTTTGCATGTCCTTGTTTGGCAGATTCAGTGGAAAAACTCTTGCCACAGCGATCACATAAATAATTTTTTTCTGCGTGTACTTTCAAGTAATGCTGCAAGGATAACATTAGAAATACTCTTGAAACTATAATCTCTGTTTTTCTTATCGCTCTAAGCTATTATTATACAAAATATACAAGGTATACACACTTGCTTCAGATATTTCATGGTGCTAAAATATCTCTGAGAATTAACGGCGTAGACGCACGACTGCACCGGGCAGTGATAGCGTATGTTTTCCTTTGCAATTTTATCCAACTTTCTGTGCTGATGCACTTTGAGGTCGTGCAGCCGATAACGCGGCTCGTTCTTGAAGACGAGCCCGCATTGTTCACACCTGACATTATTGTTTATTACGCTCAGTTCTTCCGACGATGGACAGATTGTCTTGTCGGGTACCGGTACGCCGTTGTCCGTCGATCTATCGAGTCTTCTCGGCATTGTAGGTTATCTTGCGGCACGATTTCACACAGAATCTTCGGCATGTTACGCATCGTCAGTGATATGATAGCCATGCATTACTTAACCATACCTAAAAAAAAAAAAAAGCGGAGATAAATGTTAAAGAATAAAATACCTCGCTCTTTCGCTTAAAGTTGCCTACAGCAAGAAATATACTTTATCTCCTCTAAAATGTAATTTGTAAATACTGGGCCTGTTCGCGTTACTTGCACTTTACGCACTTGACATCTTCGCTTGCTCTTTTTCCAGTGCTCGAGTATATATTTATCTCGTTTAAAGTGTAAAACATTTTGGGGATTTCAAGCAACGCGACAAACCTTATACTTTTTATACATATTCTTATTCTTACATATATATTTATTCGAAATGACACTTTATGTACATATACGTGACTACGTATGAGAAACTTTTCCTCAATGTTTCGTCAAAGTAAAGCTTCTAATCTAATTCCAAAAACTAGTTGTATATGGAGTTATCGAAACTATCTTGAAACCAATAAAGAATTCGGATTCAGATTAGTGACACAATTATCGCTTTTGAGTGACCGCACGCATCCCTCAGTTGCCCTCAGTCTGTCAGTAGTGCGGCGCTACTTGTCACAAGCCGGGGCCCGGGGGAACCGTGATCGGCGTGATTCCCCTTCGCGCACCCGCGGTCCGGTACGTCTCCTCGTCGGTCCGGTTGGGTCGATCGACCTTCCGTCCGCGAACAACGGCGACGGAGGCGACGGAGGTGGCAACTGACAGTGGCGGTGACGGCAGTGGCAAGTGGCAAGTGCTCGAGAGACGTGTGCGACGAAAGTGGACCGCGGCCGAATTCGCGAGGGCACACGACATACCTATTGACTCAGTGCGGCGTTCTCGCTCGTGTGGAGGACGTGTCGTGCGTGTGAGGACTGCGTGTTTTATAATTCTTTTTTTTTTTTAACCCGCATCAGTCCCGGCCGGGATCGATTTCCTCTGGACTCTCGCTTCTCGCTAGACGCGGGGAACCGGCGATCCACGAGCTGTCACACGATAAGGTAAACGTTGGCAACCGCGGCTCCAGGTGGTTTTCCGCGGATCACCGGGTATACGTACGTGCACCACATACGTCGCACAGCCGTGTTATTGATTTTTACCTGAGGAGAGAAACGCGTAATCGTACACGTATTTATGTGCACGTCACGACTCCGATGTCCGCATGTAAGCTGTTTAAGTTTTGTAATAGATTTAATTCCGTCAACGCTTTGGGAGCTTCTAGAAACGTTCGATCACCCCGGCACTTCAATCCGAATGGATATACCGTTTTTAATCAGATTTTGCTTCAATGTCTTTCTTTTTTCTCTTCTCAATTGAAGCTCGAATGCTTAAATATACATTGAGGGTTGAATTTCACGGGAAAATTCTATCAATATCCATCAGTCATAGTTATAGTGTATTACTGCCTATTTTACTCATTTATATTACGATCTAAAAAAATAAAGATTTTTTGTAATTGTGTAAAAATTAATTAGCCTAGCATTGTTATAATTCAATTGTCATACGATGAATTGATTTCTGCTGCCATTTGTCAAGTGGTCAGTATCTAAAGCATTTCCTATAATTTTTATGTGCAAACCCTTTTGGAACTATTTTTTATCCTGACAATCTTTGATAAAAATCGTGCTACTGCAAAATAAATATAAAGATTAACATTTTTTAATTTTTATAAAATTTTTTTCCTTTATCGCTTTTGAAAGATTTTAAACAATGTTTTAAATACAAACAAAATCAATATTATGCAATATTGCTTATGTCTCCAGATTTGTGTGCCATGATAATGATGTAAAATGTTGTGCAAAGCTCTAATAAAGCAATAAAATTAATAGATTTGTTGTACCAATCTACATGATGATCATTGTGATCATTGCATTGTTTTCTTTAACAGTTACACTAAGAGAGTTATGAACTTAACGTTATCAGAGCACTCCTCTTTTAATAATTATTAAGATTAAGAAAATTTAACGTTATTAATTAAGTATATTAGATTCATTTTTTTTTTCAGATAACAGATCTAATTAATAATAAATTTTGTCGCAGTAACAATCACTAAAATGACGTACAACTATACAGAAAGCAATACAAGTTCAAAAAAAATTAAGTTACATAAATTCGTAATTTTAATATCGCTTATTTATGCAACACATAATAATGTGCGGATTATTCTAAACTATCTTAAAACTGTGATATAATTTATCAAATTTATCTCAATTAAAAACTATTATTATTATTAATTCTATGCAAAAGATGCAAATATAAAAAATGTTCCATTTCAATTGCACTTTATTATTTTTTTCAATGATAAGAACTTAACGAGTGGAAACTATCATTTGCATAATCTCTCGTTTCGAATTACGAAAACATTTACACAATGCTGATGTATCGTGTAAATGTTTGATAACAGAATAATTCACTATGAGAAACAAAAATATTCATAAGTCGTACAAAAAGTTTTCTGTGAGGAAAAATTAATTTCGGATTCATCATGGAAGAATCTGCATTATAATTCAGTGAAAATTAATAGAACAGCTGCTCGGTATGTCTTTAGCAAACAACACATCAGTTGTCATTGATCGATAGCGTATGCTTAAACATTTTAAATGCGCCCTTGCCTTTCATGCTTTATCGAGCTGGTGACATTTTACTCCATTATTGTTCTTAAAATATCTAAGTTCGTATGTAGATAATTTTGTCACAATTTTTTACATTTTACCCTTATCGATTTAACATCGTGGATTTAATTGCAAACTGAATATTAAATATTTAAGAATTTTTGGCATAAGTGCAAATCTTTCATTGTATTAATGTAATTATTAAACGTTATTATTACATGAATTGTACATACCTTGGATTATTTGTTGTTATTCTAAAGAAAGTTATGTGACAATATGCGTATTGTTGGAAAATTGTTCTTGACAAAAGCTTAATCACCTTGTCGCCTAAAATATCTCGGTGTATTCTTTGTATTTAATTTAAAAATTGCACGTCTGGATAGCAAGAGTGAATTAAACTCAATTGGACTCTTTATCTAGGATAGTAAACTGCATCTGTAAAAATATTTAAGGATGAAAACAGATGTATGACATAGACGAGTATAATGCAACTAAAGAGAATTTTATGAAAAAAAAGAAATAAATTTTAGAAATTTACAATATTAATCTTCCATTTTTGTTGAAAAAAATGATCTTAGTATAAATTGAATCTGTTTTCAATTGAAAAAAGAATTTATAAATAAAAGACGATAGATCTGGAGTAACACTCGATACATTTTTTGCGACACCCGAGACAGATAAAATACAAATAATTAGCAAAAAACTAGAATGCTGAATGCGCTTTCAATTAGTAAATGTGCAAAGTCTACTAAAAATTTATGTAAAGCTGGATTGTTTCGCGAGATTGTTTCCCTCGGCCTTCTCGCGTGATTAGAAATCGCGTCCGATAAAACAGACTTGGGAAGGAGAACGTCAGTGACGTGTATTAAAATTGCGCTGTTGTTTTATTTCATTCGTACAGCGATATAAGGGAGGAAGACGATGCAACACGCAGTTTCCATTTTCCTTGGTGAATCGGATCAGAAGAGATAGATAGAGAGATAGAGAGAGAAAGAGAGAAGAGGAGAGAGGACGCGAATCGATAGCGCACGATTTCGGTGGTATCAGGTCAGCTGGTAGTGCTTTCATCCCCCGGAGTCATCAAGTCGTCATTTGCCGTTCTTCTTCTTCTTCTTCTTCTGGTTCTTCTTCTTAAGAAAACAGCGTGAAGTGGTGCCGCGGTGCTGAGAGAAGACACTCCTCTCCGCGATGAGAGACACCGGCAATCAAGCCAAGTACGAACAGCTTTTGGACGCCGGTCTCGAGATCCGCAACGACGACAAGGAACACAACGACGAAAATGCGACACTAGACGAGGTGAGCCCAACTACGGAATGAAACGTTTGGCGACTCTGAACAACGTAAAACGAGAATACTCTTTTCGTATACATGATGCGTGTACACAGATAATTCCTCACTGTATGCCAATATTTAGATTGGTGTAACATGACTTGATCCCACATAGCACAAAAATTGCAATTACATTGTAGCAATATTGCTGCAAGATTACAATGTTGTTGCAACATTGCTATAATGTAACTGCAATTTTTGTGTTACGTGGGATGTAATACTTTCTCCCCTTTATTGATGTATAGTTATAAGTTGTGTGAAAGGATATACAATTGGACATATTTTTTGAATTTATTACAATTTCAAAGAGAAAGCTTCGAAACAATATATGTTTATATATTTCTGTTTTTGTATTATACATTTTTATTTTAATCTCTATATTGATTTCTTGATAATATTGTGTATGTATGTGTGTGTGTGTGTGTGTATATTAGGCATATGTAATTATAAATCATTTGATATACATGCATGCCTTTCTGCGCGTGTATTACAATTAATTAAGTTATTTAATTTCGAATACGCTTGATAAAGTATATTTAAACCTGTTTCTCTTTCCACGATACTATATAGTAAAAAGTTAGATGGAAGTTAGTTAGAACTCGCAGCTCCGATATCCAACCAAGTTATCAACTTATCAGGGCCGCTATTCCGTACACGGTTACCGATAGTTGTTGGTTCGATAATTGTCGTTGCGCATATATTTTCATATTAGATTCATATATTTTCATATATTAGTTTTTATTTTCTTATATGTTAGTTTCCGAGTGCACCAAGCTGAAGTGAGTTGTTTTTTACTTTTTATGTCATGTGTTCCAAAACATCGCTTCTCTCGGCTCTAGTTTTCGATATTTAAATTTACAACTTACTTCAGTTTGATTCTTTCTTCATCGTGTTACACTTTTCCCTCTTTGAAGACCAGACTCTTGTTTCCCCGCGGGAAAGGCGCGAAGTTTAATTCGCTCGTCAACGGCACGTTCCTAAATAATCGATAATTTGATCATGTTTCCAGGATATCAAAGAATTTCAATTTTCTTTTAACTTTTCATCCATTTTTAAAAATGGAAATAGGATAAAGAAAAAAATAAATTTTCAGAAAAACATATCAACTAGACATACACACACAAACACATGATACATGTGAGTGAATATACACAGAGAAAAAAAATTGATTCAACAAAATTTTTTAGTTGCGGGCTGCCAAGAAAAAATCTATTCAATACAGCAATATATGGTATTGCAATATAAATACATAGTCCAATCAACATTATTGCACTTGCGTTAACAGCAAATATTATTGTATAAGTATATCTTTTGTTGACAGCCCGCAACTTAAACGTTTTGTTGAATCAATTACTTTTTTTCTCAGTGTACATATAATTATAGTTGGATATCGTGAATTATAATCGTGGTGCTTACGTAATCATGAAACTCGTATGTTACAAGGAAATGTTCGTCACGTTATATGTGAACAAGGACATGAAAATGAGAGCATTGCGAATAGATTACAAGGAGAGTAATATAAAAGATACCTATACAACGCGATCCAAATGATCAGAACGCGAAGCGTCCCGATTATTTGGATCGACAATAATGCGTTTCTAACGGTCTACATGTCGAAAAATGTTTAAATAACCCGTTAACGCCTTAACATGTATATACGTCCCTCACTGTGCTTCCTCTCGCTCCTCCCTAATAGCTCATGCAAGAGTACGTTTCGTTTCAAGTGAAAAAAATACAGCTACACGCTTGCGCTGTGGAATTGCAACGTCATGTAAATAAACAGAAATTCTCAATAAATCAAAACGAAGCGCAAATACAAGTGGCACCGTATTCGTATTTCGTATGGGCAAGTTTTATTAGTCTTTTTTTCTCAAGAGTACTCTCAGTATACAAAGTCAGGCTTTCGACTGCGCTTTTTGTAATTCATTGCTCTTCGTGGAATTTGTATGTGAGAACTGATGGGACTGGACATGTATATACACGTAAGTGACACGATTTTGCAGGAAATCAGAGCACATAAAAGGTCTGTTTTTTATTCCTGCACTGCTGCACTGGTGCAATAAGTTAGAATAAGACAAATATATTTTTTCTCATTTTCTAACTTATTGCACTAGTGCAGCAGTGCAGAAATAAAAAACAAACGTAAAGTTCAACGAAAGACGGGGGCGTTACTAGGGCTGCGTTTCGATATTCACTGCCAGTACTGAAAATCTATAGTTTACGTCACATACACTGTAGAATTTCAATACTGGCAGTGAATATCGGAACGCAGCCTAGGCAGTACGCAGTATAGGCTCTAGCGTAGGGCGCAAAATTTGAAGGGGGCGCAAAATTTAGAGGGTGCTATGCAGCGATGGCAGTTCACGCCAGCAGGGCTGCACGAACGATGGAAGATCTGTTGTATCTCTCCTTTTCTGGGTAACGCTAAAAGCAGAAAATTTTTAGTTTTTTGTCTTTTCAACTTTGCATTGGGGTGCACGATCGATTTCCAGCGTAGGGGCGTCTAAGTCAGTCGTAACGACCCCGAAAAGAAAAAAAAATGCGGGAGAAGGAAAGGAGAGACCGGCATTGACATCACGATCGCGAAACGCGAACTCGATTGACAGCAATGACAGCAACAGTATTCGCCGTTGCCTGATCAGGCCTGATGGCGCCAATCCGCCCGATCTGGTGGCGTGGTGCGTCTCTCACGTTTACGTAGCCAGATCGTTCGAGAGCACTTCTCTGTTTATTTAAATATACTGCCTCTTCGTTGACCTGTTTTTGTGATATCCACCCGCGTCCCCGATCATGTCCTTGACTCGCCGCTGTCAATATTTGTTCGGAAATGTATTGACAGATTGATCATCGTTGTCACTGCGAGGTTAGGCATCTGTTATTTCGTCTCGACGTTGATGCATTTCTTCGTTGATCGCACTTTAATCGATAATTTGTCTGCTTTTATTCTGCTATCACGATTTTTTACCTACGCTCGAACATATACATATACCGCCTCGGTATATACGCATTTTTTTTCACACACAGTTGTGATACTGAGATAACGCTCAAGGTATCCCAATTTGGCGCTGATGACAAGACGATGAAAAGCAACATAAACGCGACGCGGCATTGAAATTAAAACGAATAATTCGCACCGTTCTCAATTAATCGCCAAACTATTTCCATATTCAATGTGCCACAATGTCTTTCGCTTACTTAAATTTAATGGTTTTGTGTTTACAATGCAATTAAATTTACGTTCTAATGTACAACTCGTGCAGAGTTTTAAATTTATTTATGTAAGTAGCGACAATGTTTCTTAAGGGTAAAGAACAGGATTCCGAGATGTGGTTGACAACCGCTGAATCAGCTAGTCTTGGTGCAGAAGAGGTAGCAGCTAGATTACATGTCGATGTACGAACGGGACTCAGGTGGCAAGAGGCTGACCATAGAAGACAATTAACGGGTTTTAATGAATTCACTGTAAAGGAGGAAGATCCACCATGGAAGAAATATATCGAACAAGTATGAATTTCCCCAAGTTTATTTAATTTTGAGTGTACATACAAATAAATGCTACAATGTTTAATATAACTTAGATTTGTTTTAATTTATTTTTTTTTAGTTTAAGAATCCATTGATTCTCCTCCTACTTGCCTCTGCATTTGTTAGTATATGCATGAAGCAATTCGACGATGCTGTCAGTATTACTGTGGTAAGTAGATATAAATGTTTATTATCCTTGAAATTTAATAGACATTACCAAATCAATGTTGTATTTCTGATACATTCCTTTGTAGGCTATCATAATAGTGGTGACAGTTGCATTTGTACAAGAATACCGATCAGAGAAATCTTTAGAAGAATTGAATAAATTGGTACCACCAATATGCCATTGGTAAATAGATTTTTACTTCTTATTACGTGCTTTATTAGTCACTATATAGTATATAATTATGCTGAATATTAATCTGATCTTGAGGTAGCGTGTATCTAAATTCTAAATTCTTTACAATTCTTTACAAGTATGGTCCTTGGAGAATATAACCCTTTATACATGCAGAATTCCTTTCCCTTAATGAAGAAGATATAATATGTCGTTGCACTCTGTAGAAGGTGAAACTTACTTCTATGAAATTTCTTAAAGTTCTATATGTTTTACAATTAATGAAATCCCGACTGAGAGTTATTGCCAAAAATATTCTTTATCAAATTTTTACTTTGTTCCATATTTTATTTAATTATAGATAGTTTAACATTACATTACAATTGTATCCCAATATTTTGTTTCAGCTTGAGAGAGAGCCGTGTAGAAACATTTCTCGCGCGTAATTTAGTTCCTGGTGATATAGTGTATTTAAATATTGGAGACAGAGTACCTGCTGATATCAGAATATTTGAAGCTATAGATCTGGCGATTGACGAGAGTAGCTTTACTGGAGAGACTGAACCAGCGCAAAAGTCGACAGCCCCTTTGCTTAAAACTAATGGGTTGACGTCAAAGAGAAATATCGCCTTTATGGGCACTTTAGTGCGCTGTGGGAACGGCAAGGTATAAACTATTTGTTCAAACTATATATAAAATTTTTGGGAATAATTGCGCTCTATCAACAACTTATGTTGCAATATCGCGCAATACAGGGAATTGTAGTGAATACGGGAGAAAAGAGTGAATTTGGGGAGGTTTTCTCGATGATGCAGGCTGAGGAGGCACCAAAGACTCCACTACAGCGAAGCATGGACATTTTAGGTACTCAGCTGTCCTTCTATTCCTTCTGCATTATTGGTATTATCATGCTACTGGGCTGGATCCAAGGTAAGGCTATCCTTGAGATGTTTACCATTGGTGTAAGCTTGGCAGTAGCAGCTATACCGGAAGGCCTACCTATTGTTGTGACTGTAACATTGGCGTTGGGGGTGATGAGAATGGTTAAGAGAAAAGCTATTGTGAAGAAATTACCAACCGTTGAGACTCTCGGTAGGTTAAAATATTAATTTTAAAAAAATGTTATTTTAATTATAATAGATTAAATTATTAAAAAAAATTTTTTATTGAATCTTTCATATAAAGTTTCAAATACTAAGAAGAAACTTGTTTTATTTTTAGGCTGTGTAAATGTGATATGTTCTGATAAAACTGGTACGATCACGAAGAATGAGATGACTGCTACGATTCTCGTTACGTCGGAGGGTTACATTGCAGATGTTACTGGAGCAGGATATAACGACGTGGGAGAAGTACATATACGGAAGTGTGACAATCCTGATCTCGCACACTCCGCTATCAGTAATATGTTGGAAGTAGGTTGCGTGTGTAATAACGCTATCATACAGAATGACATTCTGTTGGGACAACCAACGGAAGGCGCTCTGATAGCAGTGGCAATGAAATTTGGAATGTACGGTGTCCCTGATAGATATCTACGATTGCAAGAATATCCATTTTCTTCCGAGCAAAAGATGATGGCTGTGAAATGTACGCCCAAGTTTGGCGAGGTAAATTTAAAGTAAAAAGCTGCATTCTCCTTGAGAATGAAATTGATGAATGGAATCGTTTT
Source organism: Monomorium pharaonis (assembly GCF_013373865.1). Classification (NCBI taxonomy): domain Eukaryota; kingdom Metazoa; phylum Arthropoda; class Insecta; order Hymenoptera; family Formicidae; genus Monomorium; species Monomorium pharaonis. Next base: position 12,409,782 of record NC_050473.1, read on the forward strand.
ACTTTAAAATGTCAAATACATATGTTATAATTTTATATTTTAGAACAAAAAAGAAATATACTTTGTGAAAGGTGCTATGGAGAAAATCTTGCCGCAATGTACAAAATATTACGAGAACGGTCAAGTGTATCCCCTTAGTCAGAAGAAAGATCAGGAATTCTTAACAGAAGCGTATGATATTGGTCAACAAGGATTGAGAGGTATTATTCTTTTTATAAAGCTTAGTAATAAATGGATAACAAATTAGAATTTGTAATTTTTTGTACATACCAATTTGATTATAGTAATTGGGCTGGCACGCGGCTCTTCATTACAAGATCTAATTTACGTCGGTCTGGTTGGTATCTGTGACCCACCAAGACCATACGTGCGTGAATCTATTAGCATTTTGATAAACAGTGGTGTTAAAGTGAAGATGGTAACTGGTGATGCTAAGGAAACTGCAGCTGCGATAGGTATATAAATACATAAATAATAGTACACTTCTCGCAAAAATTAAAGGAACAAAAAAATTTTCTAAATTTTTTGCCAATTTTCAACAGGTGTATTTTAGTGAAAAATGGTCGTACAGGAAATAAAAAAACATAGCTTTTGAAGCTTGAAGACTCTAGTTTTAGAATTTTTTGGTTAAAAATTTTTTTGAGCACCGGTAGCCATGCAATTCTTGGATAAAGCACGAAGAAAAAATTTTCAAAATTTTTTACATTTTTTTTTCGCTCTACGGGCATGAAAAAAATTTTTCGAGCTAAACCAATGCATAGGTCGCATAGCCTGTTCATTCAGCTTCAATTTGCTTTTTTCGAAAGTCAGATACGACTATTTGTCTTCGAGATATCGAATTTTGAATGCAAAAGGACCCTTTTTCACTCAACTGCCGATATCTCTGAAACTACTGGTCGCCTAGCGAGCTGACGAGCGGTTTCGTTTTCTGCAGAAAATTTCTTACAAAAATCTGTCATGGTTGATTGAAAAAAAAATTTTGTCCCACCTGAAACGGTAACGTGAAAAAAGCAAAAAAATGCCATTTTCCCCTTTTTTAGTAAATCGACTGTGTCTTCGACAATATTGGGGCAAAAGCTTAGGTTAGAAGAAAATTTTACAGTCTAATGTACCCCAAAGACCCCCCTAAATTTTTAGATCGATCGGTTCAGCGGTTTCCCCGGACCGATTGATTGAAATTTTGAAAAAATTAAGGGAACAAGATTTTGTTCCTTAAATTTGACCTAATCTTTTTAAAATTCAATAATTTCATTTTTTTTTACTTTTTATTCAATTTTGAGTTTTTTGAAGATTGAGTAACAAAAAAAAATCCAAAAAAATTTTTTCAAAAATTTTTATTCAAAAACATTACATTGTTGAGGCATCCTGCAATGAGTCCTGACCTGAATCCGATAGAGCACGTCTGGGACATATTGGGCCGCCGATTGCGTCAAAATTATCCGAATCTGAATAATTTGGCAGCATTAGAGAACGCTTTGATAAGAATTTGGCGTCAGATCCCTCAACAGATGATCCGAAATTGCATTTTGAATATGCGACAAAGATTGCAAGCTGTGATTAGGAGTAGAGGCGGGAACACTCGATACTGAACACGAGACACACACACACACACACACACACACACTTTAGAAAATGAGTTTGGAGTCGCAAAATACTGTGGAGCTGACGAACCACGGGGTCTCATTTTTTTCGAAGAATCATTAACACACGTGCGTAAGCACAAAAGAAGCGTAAATCCGACCGTGCAACCTCCACGTGGTATGCTTTGGATAACGCTAATGCCGGCGGTAAATCAATCATCAATCAAAATTTTCGTCAGAAAGTTTGATTTTCTTAAAAACGAAAAAAAAGAAATTTTTTTCAAATTTTTTTTTAAATTTTCAAAAAAAAATTTTTTGGAAATTTTCGAAATTTTTGAAAAAATTTTTTTGGATTTTTTTTTGTTACTCAATCTTCAAAAAACTCAAAATTGAGTAAAAAGAATTTTAAAAAGATTAGGTCAAATTTAAGGAACAAAGTCTTGTTCCCTTAATTTTTTCAAAATTTCAATCAATCGGTCCGGAGAAACCGCTGAACCGATCAATCTAAAAATTTAGGGGGGTCTTTGGGGTACATTAGACTGTAAAATTTTCTTCTAACCTAAGCTTTTGCCCCAATATTGTCGAAGACACAGTCGATTTACCAAAAAAGGGGAAAATGGCATTTTTTTACTCTTTTTTCACGTTACCGTTTCAGATGGGACAAAATTTTTTTTTCAATCAACCATGACAGATTTTTGTAAGAAATTTTCTGCAGAAAACGAAACCGCTCGTCAGCTCGCTAGGCGACCAGTAGTTTCAGAGATATCGGCAGTTGAGTGAAAAAGGGTCCTTTTGCATTCAAAATTCGATATCTCGAAGACAAATAGTCGTATCTGACTTCCGAAAAAAGCAAATTGAAGCTGAATGAACAGGCTATGCGACCTATGCATTGGTTTAGCTCGAAAAATTTTTTTCATGCCCGTAGAGCGAAAAAAAAAATGTAAAAAATTTTGAAAATTTTTTCTTCGTGCTTTATCCAAGAATTGCATGGCTACCGGTGCTCAGAAAAATTTTTAACCAAAAAATTCTAAAACTAGAGTCTTCAAGCTTCAAAAGCTATGTTTTTTTATTTCCTGTACGACCATTTTTCACTAAAATACAGCCTGTTGAAAATTGGCAAAAAATTTAGAAAATTTTTTTGTTCCTTTAATTTTTGCGAGAAGTGTATATTAAAATAACAAATGGTCGCATTTTTGATAAATAAATATTTACGATTCGAATTGAATTATAAAAAATTTAATTATTTTTTAGCTAGTATGATTGGTTTGGACACGCTTCATAATCGTTTACTATCAGGAGATGAGATTGATATGATGTCTGAGCATCAGTTGGAACAGTGTATTAATAGTGTTAGTGTATTTTACCGAGTAACACCAAAACACAAACTATGTATCGTAAAAGCTTTACAAAGGAACGGCAATATAGTTGGTATGACAGGTGATGGTGTAAACGATGGAGTTGCGTTAAAAAAGGCTGATATAGGCATTGCTATGGGTAAAAACGGTACTGATGTATGCAAGGAGGCAGCCGATATGATTTTGGTCGATGACGATTTTGGAACTATTATGTAAATAATATATTGGTTATCAATTTTTAAGATATGTAAATTAATGTGACATTTATCATTCATATTGTTACTCATTTTAGCGCGGCGATCGAAGAGGGAAAGGGAATCTTTCACAATATTCGCAATTTTGTCAGATTCCAATTGAGTACCAGCATAGCTGCGCTTTCTCTAATCGCTCTTGCAACATTGATGAGTATTCCGAATCCTTTGAATGCTATGCAAATATTGTGGATCAACATCATTATGGATGGGCCACCTGCTCAAAGGTAAGTTAACAAATTTTGTTTTAATGTTTCATTAAATATTCTTTACGCAACTTTCGTATGCATTAATTTTTTTCTGTGTACAGTCTTGGAGTAGAACCGGTTGATAAGGACGTTCTCAAACAAAAGCCACGAAATACAAAGGAGCCAATGATTACGCGTCATCTTATAATTAATGTCTTATTATCTGCTAGCATCATTATTCTTGGCACTTTATGGGTGTATAACAGAGAGGTAATGCTTTTTTGATAAATGTATAATTTTTTGTACTTATATACATATACTTAATTTTCAGATGGTTAATGGGAATACTGCGAGAGATACTACCATGACATTTACTTGCTTTGTATTCTTCGACATGTTCAATGCTCTTAGTTGTAGGTCACAGGTGAGATTTCACTATTTTCAGATTGTTATTGTATAAAGAAAAAGAACATTACATAGAGCTTGAAAAATACGCGTTCATTTCAGACGAAATCCATATTCACAATCGGTCTGTGGAGTAATAAAATGTTCCTGGTAGCCGTAACGCTTTCTGTCATCGGTCAAATGTTCGTGATCTACTTCCCTCCGTTGCAGAGAATATTTCAGACTGAAGCACTCACGGCAAAAGGTATCATACTAGCGATATCGTTAAAGATTTTACACACACACACACACACACACACACACACACACACACACACACACACACACATATATATATATATATATATATACTTCTTGTAATCTAGTAAACATATGTTTATTTTTCATCTTCAGATCTTCTATTCCTGGCGGCGTTGACATCGAGCGTCTTCGTCATCAGTGAGGTAAAAAAATTTATCGAAAGGCAATTGCAAAGACGTCGCGTCAATGGCCAGTATTATAACAAGTTCGAAATGGACTTTGTATGACAGTTACAGTCTGCCGGCGAGAGCAAGGCGGACAAAGATCATAATGAATAAACGTATCAAATATCGCTCGACGTCAATATGCAGTCGATCGCGTTCATTTATAATAAACACATTACGTCTCACTAACTCACATCTACTCGATTGTGCTTGCGCGTTCGTAACTTCGTCACTTGTGCACCTCTATTACAAAATAGAATAATATTCTTTCGACGACAATTCTAGTGTATCGATTGCGCAGTGATTGCAGTTTTTTTTACCATTTATAAACTGTCGATTCTATTTTTTCCAGCACATTGTGCACGTAGAAAAAAAAACCGAAGGAAAACATTTTGATGTAGTAAGTTATATAGACTGTATACTATTAAACTATATTTCATTATTGTCCTTACAATAAGACTATAAATCACCGTTTCATAGATGGTAGCAGTGCTACTGCACATTCCATGCACGTTTGATAGACCAATGACTTTTAATAATATATTCTACCTGTAATATAGTCTTAGAGACTGCAGTCCAAAGCAATGTTTGCACTGAATCATCGTAAACATTCTATCTTACACCTTTTTCTAAATATTGTAACAGTTTTTAAGTCTCGTTCGACAAGTATCAATTTCACTATCGTTCATTCATTGTCAGTCAACTCACGCTAGAGGAAGCGAATCATGCAGCATTTTACCGAGTAAGAACCATACAGAGATAAACATATTGTAATTACAACCAGTCACAAATCGATTGCATTTAAGAATACAGTTGTAATAGGATAAATAAATGATCTTATAATGTTTCTTTTTAATTTCACAATTACGAATGTACCCTTTTGTTGGCAGGATAATATGTAACTTACACCAACGACAGATGTTGCTGTTTTTTTGAATAGTATAATGATTTATATTCGAATAATATAGTTCAATTGTGTCATTGAAAAGGTATATCCGTGTGTTGCATAGATATATTCGAATTATGTTTCATGAGTATATTTAATGAATTAATCATAACATGTTTGCATATGTTACGTTGTATGTATTATAGATATTTTATATTCAATTTTCTAAGAATTTAAACAAAATGATTAATGAATCCCTTCAAGAACACTAAATGTTTTATATTGGTACAATTCCGGTCCACCATAGCCGTATAGCAGCTTTCCTTTGCCATTTTCATCGTAATAAGGATAGCGATACTTTGGCCTACAAAGTAAAGATGAAACTTACTTGACGCTTTTAAATCAAGATTTTCTTAGGAAAGTTGCTGCATTATAACAATCGAATTGTAGAGATATTTATATTACAATAAATAATTTTTGTTTATTTTTTGATTCTACAAGTAAATATTGAGATAGATATTTGTTTCACTTGCCGTTCAAAATACTGAAAGTTAGGTGCTTGAGGTTCCGCGAGTACAGCTATACTTTCATCAATTCGAACGAGGAAAAGGATAGCGAAAGTTGTCAATGTGATCATAGTCCGCCACTATAAATGGAAAACAAAATTTCGGAAAATAATAAAGCAAAAGTTTTTACTTTATTTTTTACTTAATGCATACATATTTTTGTACAAAACTGTTTGTTAAATATTAATGACAAGAGCTTCAATTGAAATTTAATTAAAATTCAATATGTTCAAACCTACCAATTAGAAAGTTGCGACAGATGGAGATTATTAATTAAATTTTCAAGCGATTAATTCAAGAAGAAAAACTATTCTTTAAATTAAAAAATATATATTTGCAGTTTGTTAGTTTAGCAATTTATTTTTTATTACTTACAGAAATAAAACTCGCCATGGCAAATAACCGGAAGTGAATGAATCAAAATGTTCTCTTGATTAATAATAAGAAATAAATATTGAAAATAAAAGTTTTTTTATAGAACAATTATTAATCATTAGTTAGATCAATTACTAATCAATTTAACAAAAATCACAAGATAATGTTGATCGAGTCGCTACATTCAACGTTCTAGATTCGCGTCAGAACTCAGTCTAAATTTCTTCGTTCCCCTACCACATACCAATTCTTTCCTGTAAAGTGAAAGTTCTGAGAAGATACCTTGTGCTACATTCATTGATTGCTTCACATGAAGCGTCAGTCAAGAAATTTCCGAAATTATGTGTTTCGAAAGTATCCAAAATAAAATATTTCCGCGCGATTGTAAGTTATACGCGTTAAAGTATAAGTACTAAAAAATACAAAAACTTCAAGAAAAAAAATCAGGTTTTTAATTCTAATTACTTTCCATTGCATACTTTACCATCAGTGTCATTAGATAATTAAAATGTATTGTTAATAAGTACTTTTATTAAGTTTTAGAACTATGCACTTATTTTAAATAACTGCAAATATTTAAGAAAAATGGATGTGGTGAAAATATAAGTCTGTGCAGTGCTAAAATAAGAGAAAAACATTTTTTTTCATCATTAATTATCCTCAATCGTCATTGTTAATGACGCAAATTAAAATCTGGTGAATATTAATAATAATTATCACTCAAATTTTTGATTTTTTTACATATTTAGTAAATTATGTTTATTTTTTTAGATGTATTTGATAAATTATGTTTACGGTCAACTCGATTAAACATGTTAACAAAATTATAATATTATACTAAAAGAAACATATATTTACTCGGTAGTTTTAATGTTTCAACTTTTCGTTGGCGCTCCCCATGGACCTTTGTATCCAATGCCCATTCCTAGTTTTGCTATTGCTAATTCTCCATAACGTCCGTTTTCTTGTTCATATCGAATTTTTCTTTGTTTACCGACTTCTGGATCAAAGTCCCATTCCGTTTTCTACATAAAAGCAAGTAAAGCAAGAGAAATGAGTAAAATAAAATTATGTCGTGTATATTTTACATTTACCTCGTGCGCAATAGGTACACCTGCGATGTTATACTGAATTAAATCATGTAGATATTTAAGAGCTGTAGCATCTACAATTGGCACACTAATTTCGCCATGAAGTAATAATGTCATCAGTACAATCATCTATAATGTAATATGCACAAAAAGTAAAGAGATTATTTTAAAAAATGCATGATAGTTTGATTAAGGTAATTGTAATTACAAAATTATGCAATAATATTTAAATTACACATTAATATTTTTAATAATTTTTTTATTAACGCTACTTGAAAATTCTTATTTTCGAGATTAATTTGATTCCTTATGAATTTTTTAATTACACCTACCAGTATTCGGTTCTGATACATGGCTCAGGTCACTCCAGGAATGGTATCGTTACTGACGCCGAATGACTACTCTATGAAACTTATCCAGTAATCCGGTATACTTATAAACCTTAAAATATTCGCAGTCTATTGCAATACCCGTAGTGAAAGTAAAAACTCGATCGCACGTTTAACGACGCGCGAGAGTTTAAAAAGTCGCGTTGAATCCTGTCATGAATGACAATCGCTTATTTGCGAATCGATACTTAATTCGAATCACGAATTTTCTATCGGATATAGAGGCATAAAAGCTAGAGGGAATTCGAATAAAGCCAGTCGTTGATTGTTTTCCAGCAGGTTTTGCTTTCGCAATGAACGCAACTTTGATAAATCATGTATGTTGATAAAGTACTTTTAACAATTGTCCTTTGCGCGGTAAGTGGTTTATATTAAGCAGATAGAAAAAGACAAGTTTATTTGCTTCTCTAATTCAATTTGAGAAATTTTAATTTTAATTTTATTATGTAATTATATTTTTGTGTGCGTGTGTGTACTTGTTATTAAATGTCCTGTAATCAATTATTAGTGATCAGTTTAATTGCGTATTGAATTAGTAAAATAGATTTGATTAAATTTCTTGTTAATAAAACTAAAAATATAATTTTCATTCTAAATAGACAAGCGCATGGTGCAGCGACCGAACGTTGACGCGAAATGCCAGGACATTTGATACATCATTATTCTTCACGTGGCCACAAACATTATTCAGCAATCGGCCCGATATTTCAATTATCCCAAAATTCTGGCCCAATCGATTGCAGATCCAGGAATGGACCAAAAACGGTATCATAAGTCTATTACGTCTTGTGTCCTTCATAAATATGGAACATGAGCCTATGCATATCGAATTCAAACCAGAAGATGGACCACGCGCTGCAAAAACCTATCAACAACGCTTCGGATATCGCGGAGAGTATCTTATTCAACACTTAGGGAACGGTCTTGGTCCTAACATTCGATTGAATAGGCAACCTGTATTTAGTACGTTCTCGATGTCACCTCCAATTCCTTTTAAACGTAGTAATAATTTAAAGTGCAATAGCGTAAGCGATATTTGATGCAATCGGTAGAATTATAAACTATTATAGCTAAGTTAGTAATAGGATAGAGAGTTAGAAATCTAAAATAAAAATAATCATCAAGTACAAATCAATCACAATTATTACTTATCTTGTATCCCACCAAACACCAAGTTACATGTAACGTACCTGTTAGTTGTAATTTCCCACTCAACAATGTAATTGTAATATAACACGTGTGTTATATTACAATTATATTATTGAGTGGGAAATTACAACTAACAAGCACGTTACATGTAACTTTGTGTTTGCTAAGATATAATATATATGAGTTAAGTTTTATGTATAAAAACGTGTTATTTTATAAAGACGGATTAGTATTTGAGATTATACGTAGTCGTATTTCGTGAAAACGAAAGTATTTACAACGCCCACACTTTCACATAATCCACTTGAAGCACTGTTTTGGTATCCCATGTGGGATACCATTGATCTTTCGCGCGATAGAATTTGTATAACGCCTGTAAAAAAAATCATGTTAATTGCATTTATTTGTCAAAATCACTAGGATATTTAGTATAGCTTTTTTAAACATTCTTTTAAAAAATGAGAAATTTAAACTTAAGTATCTAATAACGTACCTTTGCTTCGACATTTCGCCAAGGTTTGACATATCCGCTGCTTGTAACGAGATCCTGAAATTCGTGAATGCCTCCGACAGCTACGCCCAAAGTCAAGTATGACTGCATAATAAATAACATCATTAAAATCTCTCTCAGATTTATTATTCAAAAAAATTCAGTAAAACTAAGTAAACAATATAAGTCCCCATATTTAAGCAAAGAAAAATATAATACAATTTCAATACCGGCTTGCCAAACGATCCGTCTACAGTTTGCTCGCCGTACTGCACTCCATCGACCTTTACTACAATGAGGCCACTCTTCCATTCGATCTCGAAGATATGAAAATCGTCTGACCAGGGTTTGCTCGACTGTCTCTTGAGCAGGTTCATGCGATTAACACTATGCGCATTACTTTCATTTAAGGACGAGATCAGTCCGCCCGCGGTCAATATACGACCACTGACAATCTCACCCTCGGGAGTCCTCAGCTCTTCGTTGCCAACCGAGGATGCAATCCTAATCTCGCGATGTAGTCCCAATTGCCAAGTATTCTCGACGCTTTCCAATGTTATCACTACATACACACATTTACAATGATAAATCCAAGTAAACAAAATTAAGAATAACAATAATAAAGTTATAATAAACTTACAAGGATATATCCAATCGCCATGTGGCAATTTGGCTCTTATTTCGACACGTCCAAAGAGAAACTCAAATTTTCCTTTTGTATTAATACGTCCGGAGATCAGAGGGGGCAAGATAAATGAACCAGCAGCCTGACGAGAGCATTCCTCTGTATTAATTTCGCCTGTGCAACTGAAAAAAGAATATATTAATTTTTAATCTTCTTTTTAAAATTTTAATTCGCATACTCTTCAAGAATTAATCTTCCACGCGATACAAAATCTCTGCCATATTTAGTTTCAAGTAAAATTGGTTTAATGCGTAGCTTTCCATCACTTGTATCCATTACATCGTTAGTCATATAGACGACAAATTCAGAATCCTGGCAATAAAAATAATATAATAATTTAATAAAAATCAATTTTTTAAAAATAATCTTTTATCGCTGATACACGTACTGGCAAACCGGCAAAACGTTTTATTTCATTCCATTTTGCGCTATTGAAATTATCGAAATTCTCTTCAAAAATGAGTTGATGTGGACAGGCTTGTCGTCGTCCGTCGTTTTCAAAGATCCATGTGGTCGATGTTGTTGTGCAGTTTTGTGAACTTTGAGCCGTGTCACCGATGTACAGGGTACCGTCGTAATTGTAAAAATCTGAAAATAAAATAAGTTGTAAGAATTATAACAAATTTAAGAAAATCACGAATAATTCCATTATATATTCCATTTAATAAATAAATTCTTTCAAGATTTAATAAATTATTTCAAGATAAATCAAATCAAATAGTAAATAAACAGCAACAAGATTGCATCATTTATCTGTTATCGCTATTCAACTTCAGCGATAATAGAAAAAACATTACAAAACAAGATTAATTTTGATAAATATTTATCCACAACTTACCAATAACTCGATACGATTGATCAACTAAATTATAACCCAGACCTTGATAAACAACATGAATCCAGTAATAAATAATATCATCTCTCTTTAATTGAGTGTGGCGGTCTTGGTAAGTCCATTGTCCATTGCGAACTTTGAGAATGTCTTTTGCGATATGTCCCGCTTCTAGGCCATCAAAATCTTCATTGAATTTTACATGAAAGGCTACCAATGTAATTCCATGTTCATCTATAAGAATAATTTATTATTTATCTATAAGAATAAAATGTATGTTGCATCGATTACACACAATCTTATAATTTTGATTATAATATGATTTAATTGCTAGACACATGATACGCAGTAGTCTCAAAGTAGTCGTAATTTAAATTATAGATTTTTTCAATTTAAAATAAATTTACAAAGATATCTATGTATACACTTGTAAGTTTTATAATTTCATTATTGTTATAAAACTATAGGGTAATTATTTTTTTAAAGTAAGTCAAATATACTACGTAAATATATTTGGTAATTAAAATTTTGTTACCTTACCAGGTACAGATATGCGTAATCCCGTGGGATGAAGAGGTTGCACTGTAGCTGCTGGAGGAGAATAAGCATAATTCTCATAAATGTTTACGAGAAATATTGTCAAGAGAAACAATTTTGCAAATAGAAAATGTTTCATCGTTTCTGCCGAATTTCTGTAATAAATTCAATAAATTGATTCTTAACTGATTTCTTAATAAGTTTTCTTATCTTCTTATTTTCTCTGCGTCAACTCTTTGAATCTGATCTCTCACCTTTTTTCGTTCTTTTATTTTTCTCGCTCTTTCACGATTTCTGAAGGACAACCAGTTTGTTTGGTGGTGGGACAAGTAAAAATCAAGTCAGGATCTGTCGATTTACTAAGCTAGATGGTGCGTGATGCGTGGTGATGCGCAAACACACACTGACTTACTGAGGCTTTTTGCAGAGCCTTTTATTCTCCCTTCTACTTGAATAACTTGACGGAAAAACCGGAATGGTTGCTGGTCAGTATATCAACGTATTTATTGCCTAATATGCCATTTAATCTATGAATGACGATGCTCCTCTGAAAAACTATTAATAATACTAATGGACGTTTCTTCCATTATATAAAAAAAAAAGATGCTCATAATGCTCTGATATTTTTTTTACTAATTCAGTATAATATTAATTTTATAATTAACTTATTTTTAATAATTTTGTAAAAAGATTAACAAGGTAGAAACAAACTAATTAAATATTTTCATTAAAAATGTTTGTGCATAATTTTATTATTTCAAGATTGTTTTGAGAATAGCCATCTTTGCAATTTTTCTTACAAATTAGGTGTTCATTGAAACAAAGTCAAAAAATATAAAATTGTATGGAATGTGTATATTGTGCAGGATAAATATTCAACATTTTTAAATAGAATTAAGATACATGGTCATTATAGTTAAATAATGCTAAGATATTTAATTTGTTTTTATTTAAATAATTTATTGGACCAAAAATGTGCAGGTCCTTTATTGTAGCTTTTGTTTTACTTCGTCGGGTATACGACTTAAATACCACTGATGCGATTGGCCAGGTGCAGTGGCTAGGATGCCTCTCATATTCACATGTGTCGTTTCTCGATTATAAGAATAACGTTCGCCATGAAGATCGGTTAAAATACCACCGATTGCATAAAGAATAGCTTCGGGTGCACAAGTGTCCCATCTTTTGCATCCACGACTGGCAAATACGTATGCATGAGCTTTTCCTTCTAACAGAAGAATTACCTGCAAACCAGACACACAATATCTCAATTGGGTTAATTAAGAATATATTAATAATTTCAAAATCGTGCGCAATAAAAATTAAAAATAATCGCAATTACCTTGTGCCCAGCACCGCCAACGCGTGTCACTTCGTCGGGATTCAGTGATTTTATAGCGCTTTGAACAATGTTGTCGGAATGTGAACTGGAAACAGACATACGATATATATTCAACATAATAAAATATCAAAGTATAAGTATTAAAATTACCGAGTGGTCGTGATTATTCTTCTTTCCTTTGGAGGCAATTTTGGTGTAAATCCACCAAATCCTGCACCATCAATACCCCACAATGTACGGCCGTTTTCAATGTATGTGCTGTTTTCATCGTTTTTATAATAAGGTTGATGTATCACGCCTCCGATTGCCGTTTTGCCGACTGCGACTCCGACTAATACTGTCACATGCTCCACTAGTCCTTGTGTGTACTCTGCTGTACCTGCAACGCAAATTCTTTTATAAATAAAATTGACTTTTGTTTTATTTATAGTACATATAAAGTGTAATAGTGTATATGTATATGTATATATATATATATATATATATATATATATATGTATATAAAGCAAGTTAAAAATTCAAATGTGTTATTCATCATGCAGGATTTTTCTTTATATACATATTAAAATATTAGTACCATCGAGAGGATCTACCCAGACACACACGTCCTTAGGATTAATGTCCTCCAAATGGGCTGGTAGGTTTAATTGCAATACTTCTTGATCCGCTTCTGTAATGATCCATTCTGATGGCACTTCGCAGCTAGATGGCTCTTCCTCGCCAATAATTGTGATGTTTGGAAATTGTCGACTGAGCGAAGTTATGATACAACGTTGGGCGCAACGATCCGCCTCCGTTTGCAGATCATTTTTTCCTTTTTCCACAATATTTAATCCACCTTTGCTTAAAACATCTCGGATTATTTTGCCAGCTTGAATTGTTGCAGATACAGAGGATGCCACTATGCGTGTCAGTAAAGCAGCACTTTGAGCCATTTTAGAAATCTTTGTAGAGATGATAATGCCAATGTTATAATATCACGGATAAAGCTATCTTTGTTGCTGAGAAAGATAATGTCTAATATCTATACTTTTCATATCTGTAAAAAAAGCTAATTACAAAAATATTAATTATTTAATACCCACATAACACAAAAATTGCAATTATATTGTAGCAATATTGCTGCAAGATTACAATGTTGTTGCAACATTGTTGTAATGTAACTGCAATTTTTGTGTTATGTGGATAATAATCTAATAATCTAATAATTAAAACAATTTTAATTTTACAGTTGGCATGACTTGCATCTAGATGATTTGATATAATTATCATTATATAAACCATCATAAATTATAAACTAAAATATTTCATACTTTAGAAAAAGAACATATAACTAAGATTAATATTAGTTAGGAGAGAAAGAGGAAATTCTAGAATATACAAGAGAAAAACAATGTGTGAAATGCTTGAGATTTATAGTTTATGTAATGATTATTTTTGTACGAATTAATATATTTGTTACTTACAATTATCTCAGATACAATGATAATGTATAAAACCCTGCGTAACCCATAACGTAATGCGTTAAAAGTGAGATTAGGTTAGATTAGGTTAAGTTGCTTGTGAACTGTGTGAACGGCAACATGTGATACACGTATAGAGGTTTTCGGTACTTAGTAATTGATTAAAAAAGAATAAACAAAACATTGGAAGAAATGTATCAATCTACCAAATAGTTTGGAAGGAAAGGAAATTGAAATAATAATAGGAAGTGTAAGATATATATATATCTTTATGATCGTTTTTTTTTATTTGAACACTGTTCTAAGATTACTCTCTACTTTTGTATAGATCAAATATAAAATATCAAATATAAATGTTACACAAAAGTTTTTTACCCGTAATAACTTCCTGGTTGTTAAGAAGAAATAGGTACATTTTAAATACATATTACGCGACATTTACTAACGACAGCTTACATAAGAAAGAAACTATTAATTCTATGGAAATGAAGGAATCGATTGAAGAAACAGGATTGAAAGTGAAGAAGAAGAAAAGCAAAGTATTACAATATATTAAACAGTCTATATTATATGATAAAGAAACATCGGACATTTTTAATTATATACAGAAAGTTAATCCAGATATAATCGATATTATTCAATCAATGAAATGGAAATATAAAAAAGAAAATACAAATATATTATATCTGATTGACAAAGATACCGCTGTGAAATTTGTCTCTTTAATAAAAAATGATCTCAGGACGAATATGTGTTACGTTGCCGAATTAAATCCTGGTTTTGGTATATTAACGAGAGAACTTTTGAGAGTTGGTGTACCATTAATTCACCTTTATGAAAAAAATGCAAAATTATATAATGTACTGGAAATGATCTGTTTAAAATATCCTGGAAAAGTGAATCTAATCCCTAGAAATTCTGATCTTATTGGTATAACAAGGTCGTTTTATGAAGATAAAGTTATTGATGATGAAAAATATCAAGATATGTTCAAAGCAAAAAAGAATAAAAACTGGAAAGATGAAACTTATATGCAAGTAATAGGTGCAAGCGATAGTAGAAATTTATTTACATTTATTATACACAGTTTAGTCCATCGCAATGGTTTTATGTTCTATGGAAGACCTGTCTTTTACATCGCAATACTTCCATCCTTGTGGCACGTTAGTATATTGGTCTTAGTCTTTTCCTTTTTCAAGTATATTTAAAAATATATTTACTAAATTATATTAATATTTGATTTTAATTGTTTTAGAGATATAATACCATTGCTAATAAAAAATTGTACTCTTATACAAAGGTGATGTTCCATTTAATGTTTAATTACGAACTTCTGGGAACATTGAACAGAAAGGCTTTTATACCTTGGCATGCAAAGAAACGTCAACCTATGCTTAACCAACTTCGTCTATCGGCAAAACAAGATTATGAGCAAATGTATGTGATAAAACTCGAACCTAAAGCTGACCTTTACTTACAATTATCACAAGAAGATTGGATAACATTTTCGTATTTTGTGAGACATCATATGCTGAAACGTACTTCCAGAGTAATACCTGCATTAGAGTGAGTATGATGAGAAAAAACTGTACGGTTTCAAATATTTTTCTGTTGTAGAGAATCTTAAACATATCTTTTTATTTATTTTACATACAATTACATGTTGTTCTATTTCCTTTGTCTCTAGAAAATGGATACCAGACTGTGGAATTAGATTGATAGCCAAAGATTACACGATATATACACAATTTGCAGATTTAACGCCAACACAAATTTTGGAACTCTTTAAAGAATTTAAATCTTGGCCAGAATATAAACAGAGTCATTTCATACATTCTATGAATAATTCTTTAGGTGCACATAATGAAATTGACTTTTTAAATGAATAATTCTGTAATATAGTCTTTGTAAATATAATTGTATAAAATAAATAAAGACAAACTAAACCTTACTTTTTAACATTTAAATATCTCAAAACCTTAATATGTTTTTGCATTGCTTTTTTTTACCATTTTATTGGTAAGCGATTAAATTATTTCGAATTATAGTTTTAAACCATGTTTTCCCAGATTTGCGATTGATTCTGCCTCTTCTCAACTCGATTTATACACACACACACACACACACACACACACACACACATATATATATATATATACATACATAAAGCATTTTTCTCGTAGATCATATGTTTGTATACGTACATACTTAGTAATGTATTAGTGAAGATTATCGCCCCGCTCAGTTTACTCTTTCATTTCCTTTTGTTTGACACTGGTTAGCCTTGAATCATCATAGTCGCCGTTACACTGGCAGTGTAATTGCGTGTATGCGTTCAAGAGAATCTTAGAACATCTTTCTCAGGTTCACAAGCAAGGTTCTTGCTTATTATTAACACGTGTGTGATATTTCTATTCTTTTTTTTTCTTTTACTACGAGTGGACGTGTTGCTGGGAAATTGTAAGGAAACATTCATTTTGATCACTATCGATTAGAACCAGAATGCAACTGTTAGCATATAATCATGTCTAATAATTATTCAGATAATTTATATTCAAATTATAATGGGCGTTTTCATCAAAGCGCGCACACATCTCGCTGATTTTTCTCTTTTTTAGTTAGTCATAGAAAAAGGTCAGAAGTGAATGGAAATGTTTAATTTTTAACTTGTTTTGTTACAGTTTATCTATTACACTTTATTAATCATATAAAGATTTGTTCTTTGCGTTCTGGCTTTAATTGACCTTCGTATTCATATCGAAGTTGCACGTTAAAAAGCTTGTTCCATTTTTCTCTACCTTACATTTATAAACATATACAATTTTTACGGCAGATCGATTTTGTCCAAAGGGGAAGATGAAATATTTGTACGTCAGTTTTATATTTTTTGCATATTACTACGTGATATGGGGTCAGGACGTAACATTTCCAACTGATGAGGAGACGGCTCACGTCAGCGGTGGCAACTCCACGGTAGTACAAATATTAATACAAGATTATAAAGAACTATTTTTCCTTACATGTATAATGATGATTGCAGGTAATAACGGAGCGTATACCCGTATACATACCGGGTAGATGCCCGAAAGATATGCTTTCCTATCCGAGCGACAGTGCGAAGGACGCGTGGGTGTGCGATTGTAGACCTCGATTCTTGTACTTCCCGATGAACGATTCCTGCTATGAAGCCTACAGACAAGGTCCTTGTCCACCCAAGAATTATGTCGTTCTTCCTGAGGACGAGGCCGTTCCTCGTTGCGTGGAAAATCCTTGCTTGGAAGATGGCATAGTACCGTTCAATGATGGGTGCCATCCTCTTAGAACAAAAGGTGGTCCGTGTGCGCCTGAGGGCGTAATAGGAGTGAACGAAACTACCTTTCAATTGCAATGTGTAGAAGCAAATATTGCACCTTTCTTCATAATTGATGGTCCCACGAGGACGTGTCCACCAGGCAGTCGTAGGAGTACACTTGGAATATGCAAAAAAGTATGAATACATAGATATCTTGATCCACGCGCTCTCTACTTTGATGCCTCATATATTACATTTTTTTATGATTCAAAATATGAGACACATTGCAATGTGATACATATACGCAATTTTTCAGGTTAGATTTAGTAAAATACATCAGGCTGCATCAGGATAACTTTAATATATGTATTTTATATAATAATTGAAATACAAAATTATATGCGCGCTTTACAATAGACATACTTGAAGGACATTAAATAACAAAATGTAGGCATCATATGATAAGTATCTCTTACATCTTGTATTATTAATCTTAATATCTTGGTGGGTGGCATATTATAAATTATATGCATACATATGTATGTATATGTACAAGTATGATATATCATATCTAATACAATAGAATATCAGAAAAATAAAATAGAAGTGATTGTTAACTTTCATTAGGTTATTATATTCCTATTATACACACACACACACACACACACACACACACACACACACACACACACACACACACACACACACACACACACACACACACACACATATATCCATTATACTTGGAAATATATTTAAATGTTAACATGATCTTTATACAAGTCTTACATGCTCTTAAACCTAGAAAAAAATAAACAATGATACATACCAAGGTTTTCGAAACTTTTCTTAAATTTTACACAAATCTTTCAATAAAAACTGCTATTCTTTTTTGAAACTGATTAACTCTGACCAGAATAGTACACATTGTATCAATATATCTGTGCGCTTCAATGTTAACAAAGAATCTTATATGTAACTTTATTATTTACACAATTGTATGTTCTTTGAGATTTATATCTCCCATTTATCTTTATAAATTAACAAATATATTATTATCACGGTCACTCTGAGAAATAAAATATTAAGCTATCAACTTTTAGCTTGGTTCCTGTGACTGATTACTCGTGGTAGCTTCTATTAGTCTTTGCCTTTCTCTATACATGGAAACTTTCATATTCTCTAACTGATGGTATCTTAGCAGTTTTAAAACAGCAAAAACTGCTAAACCGACCCAAACAGACAGGCTGCTCCAAATGCCAAATTGAGCAGCGCCAAGTTCAATATAAAAACCTGACGTATCGATATCATCAGCCTTGTCGATATCATTTCCAGCTGCTAATTCGCACGACGGAAATCTCTTAGTCATACATTGACACCACGTCATGAAACCTAAGGTTACAATAATCGCGGCAATTAAAGTAACAGTGGTGAGAATGATGGAAGTTACAACATCCACAAATGCAGAGAGAAATGAACTGTCCTCGCCACGATACATAAATAAGGACAATCGGTAAATTTGTATTGTTGATGTCACAAGAAGTATCAGACCAATGAATATTGTGTAATTGCAATATGCCCGTGACGCCCAGCTCACCACGAATTGGCCGTCAGACTCTTGCCAAACTCCAGTTGAAAACAAAAGACAGTGTCCCCTAAAAAAAAAAAGAAACCGTAAGATTCTTTGATCTTGAAGAACAACAAAGAAATTTATAATTCTGATGATATCAAATACTATTTTACCTAAACTCATCCTGATGAAGGCTCATTGGCACAATGATGCAGAGCGATAAAATAAAGGCCACAACGTAACCCGCTATTTGGCTCAGCAGCAAAATATTCGATAATGCCATATTCCAAAGACTGTATGTACGTAATAATTGAACGAGAATATTTTACGGTTCAATGTACCAATGAAATCATACGCGATTATGATGAAAGTTAAAATCCATAAATCCTTGGTTTTCCTTAGTTTTCCTCATTGATAAATTTCTTGTATCGGCGACGGCGTTAAAAGTGTATTCGCACTTGTCAAAATAATCCATAACGTGCTCGTAGAATCTCTACTGCTGTCACGGTATAACCTAAATCATATGATGGGAAGATGGAGTGATTTTAGCACAAAATTTTCCGAGTCGCCGATTTATCAACAATGTAAAAATGATCGAATGCAGATATTGGCCTGTTTTTTTAGCTGTATAATATACTGGTGCACTGGTGCAAATTAAGTTAATTAGAATGAGAAAAGATATATTTGTCTCACTTTAACTTGTTGCACCAGTGCAGTAGTGCAGCTAAAAGGTACAGCTTAAAATTACAGTTTCAAAAAAGTACACCGCACGTACACCGCCGGCGGAGAGGTGCATCTCGCTGATGGTCATAGTAGTAGACTGACTTATCAACCTCTACATATATTTCAGAGGCTCAATTCTGTACCGCCTACCGATAAGTATCGGTGTCGTTGCGCAGATATTTTATATGGCAAAAAACCTGCGCAACGACACCGATAGTTATCGGGGTATGCGGTACCATGCGGTACGATGCGGTACAGAATTGGGGCCCTGGTGTCCCTACTAGATTTTTACTTTTATTATAGGGACATGATGCGCGATGGCGACGTCTGGAGTGCTATTCCGTAACCACTTACCGACAACTATCGATGTCGTTAAGGCCGGTATTCATAGTCGGATCTTATATTTAGGGTGCGTTCGGGGAGACGCTATTAGCGCTACCAGCATCAGTCCATCTTTATTATTTATTAAAAGTAGAACAAGGATAAACTGATGCTGATAGCGCTAATAGCGTCTCCCCGAACGTACCCTTAAGATCATCTTAAGTATTGTCTTAAGATGCCATCAACCAATCACAGAGCTATATTAGTATCTTAAGACATTGCTTGAGACGATCTTGAAATAAGATTTGACTATGAATACTGGCCTAAGTATCTTTGCGCACGTATTTTGATATATAAAAAAATATGCGCAACGATAGTTAGGTCGGTATTCATAGTCGAATCTTATTTCAAGATCGTCTCAAGCAATGTCTTAAGATACTAATATAGCTCTGTGATTGGTTGATGGCATCTTAAGACAATACTTAAGATGATCTTAAATATAAGATCCGACTATGAATACCGGCCTTAACGACATCGATAGTTGTTATCGGTAAGTGGTTACAGAATAGCACCCCTGTAGGCCTATTCTGTAACTCGTTAAAAAGATAGCGACAACTATCGTTAAGTTACCGTTATCGAAATTCGTCGCTTGCGCTAGCGACGGCCTAGTGAAATTGGTATTCTGTAACTGAAGGAAGCGAGGCTAGTCGTTACATGACATTGTTAACGATGTCGATAGCGACGTCAATGCGTTCTTAAAAACATCATGAAAATTTTGCTTGTTGACCAATGAAACGTCGCGTATTCCACTGTGTCTGGGAAAATACACACATGGCACTCTTAACCATAACCTTATTTCGGTGTATATTTTTGTAAAGCAGGGTCTATGACAAAGGACTAGAATACGAACGAAAAGGAAAATAACGGAAGAATCCAAAACGAAGAATTAGAGAAGATAGAGTGTCTATGAAGTTATTAAGAAAACAAGAAGAATAATAGAAGAAATAAGAGGGAGGCAGGGTATCAACCTTGCAAAGATAAGAGCTATACGTGTCATATATCTGCATAAGATTAAACACATTAAACCTCCAAAAAAAAAAAAAAAATATTCTTGTAAAGTGGAAACTGTGCAATTACACGAAGTTTTTCTTAAACTTGTTCTTAGGTTTACGAGAAAATGTAAGTATAACAGTCAATAGTAAATTGAGTTTTATTTGCAATAAATAAATAAATTCTAAAATTGGATGCTTGTAAAGTAGAAGCTGAATAGATCGAAATACGTGTTTAAGATTACATTTTTGTGAAAGGTCACAACCATCAGCAAAAAAAGCGAGACAAGGGCGAGCAACAAAAGAACAATTGGAGGCAATGGTGGATTATTTTGTTATTAATCCTCATGTTGCAACCGGCAAATTTATATCGTTGCAAGGGCAAGCTGATCTTCAAGGAAGTTGGGAGGAACTGGCCAGCCAACTAAATGCAATGTCCAAAAGTGGCAAGGAGAAAGATGTTGCTTCTTGGAAAACTGTAAGTATATATTTACAAATAATTGAACATGTAATTCTGCAAAATGAGAGTTGTCAAATATGTATGTGTTTATTGCAGACATGGAGGGACAGCAAAACGAAAGTTTCAGAAAAGATCTCGAAACTTCGCGCCGCTCGTGCACAAACAGGCAATAGGCCAGTTGAAAATCATCTCACGGAGATGGACAAAAAAATTCTGGGGATTATTGGCTACGATTTTGTTGAGGGAGTTAATAATTCCATCGATAGCTTTCCTGAAGAACAGGTGATGCAGCAAACAATAATTAAAATTACCAAACGTCGAAGGAATGCCTATATCGGTCTGCAGTAATTTGCAATGATTTTTGGTACCTAATAATAATTTTTGTATGAATTTGCAGGAGTTTGCTAATGAGGTACTGGCAGCAGGAAACTCAGAGATTCTTGATAGGGCACCTATTGTCATCTCGTGTCGTGCCGAAAATGAAAATGCAATAATTTTCAACGAAGACAATCCCACGACTTCTGAAGAATTGGTTTATGATGCCGGTAATTATTTCATGATAAAATAACGTCCATGTGAGGTTAAATAGTGTTATAATTCATATTTAGATTTACTTTTTCAAATTACAAGTTATCGCTGAGTTTCTAACTAACTTCTCCTATTGAAGCAACAAAATAACCAACTAGAAACACGGCGATATCTGGAAATGTAAAAAGTCAGAAAAGCAAAGTAACGAAGAAGCTTGAAATTTGTATATACCATGTTGTACAGAGAAACTTTAACTTTTTTGTAGGAGGTAATGACGATGTCTACAATAATGCACCGGAGGAAATAGAAAATACACCACCTGTTCCTACTCCTATAAAAAAAATTGCAAGAAGAAAAAGTGAGTATAACTCAATCAGGAAACAATTGACGTAAAATAAAAATAAAATTGTTTTTACAACACATGTATGAAAACGCGATTTTTTGCGACATTTGGACTTGCTAAATCGCAATTTTTATCCGTGCATTAGTTGCGAAAAATACGGTGTGTATCTTGTGCGAAATAGCTTTTCTACTCATGTGATTGCCGTCTTATTATTGCCGTTCTATTATTAATTATAGTAAGATCAATGATTAATAATAATAATAAAATAACTATTAATGTAAAATAAATATTAAATTAATATTGAGTAAATATTAAATATATTTTTCTTTATCTTTATTTCAAATGATTAATTAATATAAAGTAAATGTGTTCGGTTAATGTGACATAAATATACATTTATTTATGTCACATTATTAAATAAACATTTATAGGATTATTAATTATAATGATTAATTAATATAAAATATTGAATAAACGTTTAATAAAATTTTTTTTATTCATTATTTTAAATGACTAGTTAACGACATGTAAATACAAGTTCTTTGGATAAACAAATTGTTTTATAATCAACATATTACTGTACGTCTTTATTATTTATTTAAGGAATTAGTACCGAGAGAATTGGCGTTCAATTCTCAGAAGCCAGAGAAGTATTTCAGGCGATCGAGGCGCAAAATGCTAATACGATGAATGTGAGTTGTAATTATTCGCTATTGTCACCTTTTTATAAATGTATATT
Source organism: Monomorium pharaonis (assembly GCF_013373865.1). Taxonomy (NCBI): domain Eukaryota; kingdom Metazoa; phylum Arthropoda; class Insecta; order Hymenoptera; family Formicidae; genus Monomorium; species Monomorium pharaonis. The sequence goes on from NC_050473.1 coordinate 12,432,855, forward strand.
TATTTGAGGCATTTTCATTAAATTAATTATCGCATTTGAATGTAAAACAGGTTTTAGCCCAAAGTACGCAATTGCAGGCGGAAGCAGCATCTAAGCTTGCAGATGCTGCTTTAATGATGGCAGAAAACGATAAGAGGAGGAATGACATTTTTGAAAGGATGGTCGAATATGATCGCGTACGAAATGTCTTGCTCGATAGTCTCACTAGAATTCTAGAAACTTCGCTTTCAAGAAAGTCATGATAAATAGTAGATTAATAGTCGTAGATGATAGATAGCACATAGTCATAGTATTGTCAGTATTACTATTTTATTAATATAATACAATGTTTATTAAAAGTTACAAAAGTTTAATACTATAATGTTTAATACTATAATGTTTATTAAAAGTTACAAAAGTTTATATGATTTAGACAATAAAATATATGTACAATTATGTGATAATATTATCAGCTAAATAAAATGATCAAAAATTAACATCACTTGTATTTGATTTGTTATTTCATACATTTAGTTGGCATTCGCATTACCGTCGGGAAGGTGTTCATATCGTTCGCGCATTAATTGACTCTGAATGCGCTGCGCTAGGGCACGAGGGCCTTGTCTAATATTTTCATCACCTTGATCATTGTCTCGTATTTGTACATTATTATTATTGACACCATCATCAACGGCATCGTAGTAGTCGGCTGCAGGAAGGCGATGATAAAGTCGCATATTATGCAATACAGCACAGGCATTCACGATATGTCCAGCAAACGTCGGATCGTACATCAATACGCGTTGATACGATAAACATCTCCACATACCCTTGAAACAACCGAAAAATCGCTCCACTACATTTCTTGCTTTACACAAGTCCCTCGTGTATTCGAATTGCCGAGTTCCTTCAGGGTAATGTGGCAAGGGCGTCATGAGCCACGGTTCCAACGGATATCCAGCATCACCTGTAAAAAATGTACATTTAAGATATAAAAATATATCTTAAACTCTTGTCTAAAAAGATGTTTGTCTATATTTGCAACAAACTGCGTAAATTCCTTATAAAATAAAATATTTTTATTTATTCATTAATATTTATAAATCTAATTTCTATTTCTTCACATTAGTGAAGACGAACATTAGTGAAACGAGCAATTCTTCAAAGAATTTTCAGTACAAAACAAAGTACACAATTTTTGTATAAAAATTGTAAAATAAATTATAAGAGATACACAATAAAATTAACTGTATACCATTTACTGTATACATTATTCATTTATATACATAATTAATATATTTATTATTATATAATAATTAGTTTTTCATATATAATATACCTATAAAATATTTTAACTTTAGATTATAATTTTATTATTCAGTATTGCTACTAAAATATAGTAATATATTGAGAAGAGATATTTTAATTAATATAAGTCATTTAACTAATGTTTAAACAAACTTATCCTATTTTTTTATCACAGCTATTTACCAATTAACCAAGTTCGACGCTCGCCTCTGTCGTAATGAAATTGCATAGCTCGACGGATTGGAGAAGTGCTCCAAATGTATGCATCGTTTCTTGCTCCTGGCCACCTTGCATTGATATTCAATATTTTCATATCTGTATCAACTATCTGAAAGTACATACATAATTATGTTACAGACAGAATAAAAGTGTCCCACAGTAATACATACACATGTCAAGTTACTCACGGCTTGCACATTCAACGAGTGATTCCCATGATGATTTACAAATGCTTCTTCGTGTTCAGATGGCCCCAAAATGTTAACAAAGGTACAATCAATTGCTCCAATTGTTCCCTCAAATGGTTGTGGTGCATTTGCGAATTTGGCACGCGCCGCCTGGCGTTCTTCCCGAGTCATCGGAAATTGTACCCATCGACGTAAGAGTCGCTGATTAATCGAAGCTGTCACTGCGTGGAGACATCGACTAACTGTTGGCTGACTTACGTTAAAGTTGAATTGATCTCCCGTTGGCCTTTGATAACTGCCATGCGCATAAAACTGAACTGCTATCAACGTCTACAAAATAATATAGTATAACACACAAAAATAGTTTCAGTTTTCAGTTAGTACATGTTAATAAAAAAACATTGTCACACAAGAAGAGAATTACCTGTATTTCCGGAGATATACCAGTAGAACGTTGGCGAATCAAATCAGGCCTTATCAAATTTGTTATTTCCAATGCAAGATCTGGACTAATGCGAAAAATGTTCATAAACTCGTTACGAGGGAGATCAAATGGATTCTGTGCGTCTCGCAATACTCTCCGCTCTACGCGCCTTTCCATCTGTCGTACTCTTTCTCGTAGAATCATAAGTTCCCAAGCGAGAAATCCGACAGCCATTATTATGTTCCTTGAAATATATATTGTTAGAGCATGGTAATACTTAACGAAATGGTGTTACAAAGATTGTAACGTGCTGGACAAACAACCTTCATATTTTACTGTTAATAATTCAAGAGACATATGAATAAGGTTAAATTGATTCAAATTTACTTACCCTTGCTTTTCTTTTTTTTTTTAAATTTTCTCCAAAACACAAACCACCATAAGAAAAATACGGGGGTTTTTCAAGGTTAGTTTCGTCCGGAGCAGTCCGAAGACGAAAACTAAACGTGCTCAACCTAACCTCTAATCTCCAACGAATATGAGAAAAGTACGCACAGTTTGATGGTTACGCACGCTATCGAGCCTCGTTACACGTTAACGAGGGGTCCCGAACCCCTCGCTTCGGTAATCGCCGCTATCGACTAATTTCGTTAACTTACCGACTGCGATACCGACAAAATTCGTTACCACGACTTACAGAATATCATTTCTCGCTACCGCGTCGCTTCGGTAACTTAACGAACCGAAACCCGTCGTTAACCGTCTTAACGAGTTACAGAATAGGCCTACTGGGGCCCGATTCTTAAAGTCATTCGCAAGAGAAATGTATACGCAAATACTCGCTCTAACAGAAAGTTGTAAGTTTATTGGTTAATAGCCATACAATAGCCAATAAATTTCCAACTTTTCTGTAAAAACAGAATTTGCGAATACGTTTCTCTTGCGAATGAATTCAAGAATCGAGTCCCTGGTGTGAGACAAAAACATCATTGGCCGGAGAGTGGCGCGATCCACAATCATCGAGAGGCCATGACGAGCCACGACGGTGGGGACTAGGGTGGCTACGGCGCTACAGCACAGCTACGACGGGCAGACTGGACTATTGGAGCAGACGGGTCGCGTATCATCGCGTATTGTGCCGAGCGTCATGGACGCGGGCGGTGCGTGTTTAGGGAGATGCGTTTTGAGACACGTCTAAATCGTTCGCCACGCTGCTGAACACGTTCGATCGATGTTGAGATATGCTTCGCGACAACGTACCTGGCGTGACGAGATGATACCTTGTTACAGACGCGACACGCCGGAGTTCTCGGGATAGATCGCGTAACGCGCAGACGAGCTTCGCAGGGCGATGAGCAAAATGTCTTGGTTGCCTCTCGGTTGGTCGGCGGACATCAAGAAGAGAGCCTGCAGGTATTTGCTTCAACGTTACCTCGGCCAATTTCTCGAGGAGCTCACGTTAGATCAACTGACCGTTGATTTGTACAATGGCACAGGACGGGTTGTCAACGTTAGCCTCGATGTGCAGGTACGCAACGTGCTTTTCTTTGTCTCACGGACGATTCATTTTACTTCCTTCTTTAACTATACTACGGAAAGATAAGACCGTTGCGCTTGCTAAGTAAACGCGCACATTCTTGTCACGCGTAATATACTTATTTACGTCGTTGCGAATATCTCGTATTCTTGTAAGTTTCAACAGCTGATCGCAATTTAAATGCTCCATAAAATATTCCTTGATTAATGATGTGATGACTAGTTGTAATTTTTAATACATTCTATAATCATATATATAGTAGATATAAAACATGATAGAATAAAGATAAATTTTTCTATAATAGTTAATCTAAGTAGCAATAATAGAATTAGATGTGTGCGTATGTGTGTACACGCGCGCGCGTGCGCATGTGCACGCATGTGTACACATGTGTAATATATATACGTTAATATGATGAATTTATATGCTAATAAAAAATTAATAAATAGCACATCAATATAACGTATTCAATTTCTATATTGGTTTATTATATTTTTAACAAAAATGGTGTTACATTTATCTGTCTTATTCTATTTTTTTAATTCTAAATTTTTACATTTTTATGTTTTGCTCTCAGAACTGTATTTTTTTACTTACAGATAAGTAACAAATTACATATATAACTTTTATAGGGATAATTATAATAAATCATTAAACGCAGTTGGTGCAACTTGTGCATAAATTAATGAAACAGTAGCATAGTGCGAGTCATTGGTAAATACTACGGCATTTTGAATGTTAAATAAGTGTTAATTTATACAGACTCTATTTCTTCCAATATTTCCTGACGCAATTGAATAATTGTTAGGAATGGAAACACTGATTTTTCTTATTTACATTTTAAATATAACTGGTTACTTATTTATTTAAAAAGTGTTTTTTTTAAGTCTTTGGCACACGATACGATTTTTCATGCTAGATCGCATACGAGGCATCTTAATACATATCCTGATTAGCTCGGATAATTATGTCACCAATTGTAAGCCAATGAGGATACGTAGTAGACGCCTCGTATGCAATCTGGCATGAAAAATCATATAGTGTTCCAAAGGCTTAATTTTATACTTATAATTGATATGTCTATAAATGAATAAACGTTTATTGTGACAGGCGCTTAATGAGATGGGGGAGCAACAACATCTTCCACTGGAATTCGTCGATGGTTTTATAATGGAAATATCTCTTAGTATACCATGGTCGGCGTTACTTAGTCAAGCGAGTTATGTAGAAGTTAAAGGTCTCAGATTAACGGTACAACCGCGACAAAGAATTGAAACGGGAACATCGATGTTCGAATCTATGTGGAGTTCTATGACATCCAGTATGCAACTTGCTAAGGAGTGTCTGCAACAAGATGCAGCCAATGCAGGCAACGCTCAGCCCTTAGATTCGGTGGAACAGTTTGCAAAGACTATAGATTCAAGTAGGATACTTGATTTACATTAAATAATCTTTTTAAATCTAAAGCTGACTTTATTTTTTATTATTTATGTATTTTAGTTTTGTCTAGGGTTAAAGTGAGATTTATCGATACTGTGATACGCTTGGAACATGTACCTTTGAATTCTTCTACGGGAGTAGCGATTGAAGTGTGGATACAGAATCTTGAATATTCTGATGAAGCTGGATTAGATCCTAGTAATACGTCTCTAGATCTCGATGAATCTGCCAAAGGTTACATTGTTTCAGCGTTCTCCACTAAGCGATTTTATATGGAGGGAGTGACTTTTCATATCGATGAATTTCCTTCACGTGCAAGAACGTTTTCTAGAAGTATGTTATCTAGTACGTGCTCTACTCCCGATTCTAAGGTAAATATAAAAGTCTCTTTGTCGATATTGCGATAAAGAAGGAAATATTTCTTACTATTTGTTTTTTTTTTTCTATGGCAATAGAACTCGGACAGTCTGTTTATTTCCGCACAAATGTCTCCTACGCAAAGCATTCTGCATACTCCTCCAGAAGGAAATGCTGCTAACAACTCGAACGAATCAAACCCTATCATGTTTGCTAAACTAGCAGGTAGACAAGAAGTGAGATTAAAAATGAAACAAGGGGAAGGAATATCGGGACCAAAGGTAAAGTGAATGTAAATTTATAAGATAAACTTTTATGAGTTAATAATTTATTCTAAATTTTCCAAGAATTTTTTAGGAAATGTATTTAGCTTAAAATAATGTTTTTTTAGATATTTATATATTTTCTAAATGAAGAAATGATATATATTTCAGGTAGAACTGGAAATTACTCTGGGATCGCTTACTTTGTTCCTGAGTCCTAGGCAGCTTCATGTTTTATTAGAATTAGCGCATGGCCTAGCATCTCCTGATTTAGAAGACGTCAGCAATGTTGTTCCAAGAAGATACACGGAAAAACCTATGGCTAGCAGCGATTTTAATCGTATAGAACACGAGCTTATCCATCAAACACATCCTATGCAAGATTTGAAAACTACAGTATAGAGATTTAATACTTTGATGCATTTTTTAAATTAAATATACATATGATGTAATGATATTATGCATACATTGTATATATTATAGGATCTACGGTACGCTCAAGGATGGTCTACTGGATCTGTGGATGAATCTGATAACGAAGACGAATTTTTACCAATGAAATTACCGTCTTCGTCGATGTGTGATTCAATCACAAGCAATAATTTTAGTATGGAGGGTAGTATATCCAGCAGCATTAGTTCAAAAAGTTCGGCAACGAATCTGCCGAAACATAATAGACACAGACATAATATAGACAACGATACATCCGCCGAAACTACTCAATTTCACATAAGGGTGTCTTCCGTCGCTCTAGTTTTGTTGCACGAAGACATACTAACGTCATGCGTGGAACAACTCGGTCTAACTTCTAGTAGTGTAAGACAGATGAAAAATGCGGCGAAAGAATTTTTCAGACAATTAGGAACATTTGCTGTGGGTGGCTATGGAAGTAAAGATTTTGATACAGCATCAAAATTACTTACAGAAGCTTGTCAACTTAGTCATATTAGGTATATTATCATATCATATCATTAATAAGACTGATTCTAATATTTTTTGGCTGTTAACTTTCGATTGATTATAGATTACTAGCCGCACCACTAGTAGTCGAGGGCAGTGAAAAAACTACAAATCAATACGCCGTGATATCAGGAAGCTTAACTTTAGCTAGTTTGGAAATCATAGAATGTTTGGTTGATTCAAACAATTCTAACTTGTATAAAACACCATCGGTGGAATTCGTGGAACTACTAGCGTTTACAAAAGAGAATGTAACTAATATCGGGTTTTCCAATAAAACCGATTTTAGAATGAGATTTAAATATACACAAAAAGCTGTTCGACATACTCACATGACGAAATTTGCACATCCACGCACAGAATTTGAGTAAATATTTATCTTTAAATTAAGCATCAGTATTAATTAGTTTTATTGATTAATAACATCAACAGTTTTATTAATCAATAATAAATGTACATTATATAAACATTTTAATACTGTAACTTTCCAGCATTCAAATGGAACCATGCAAAGGTGAAATAGATATTACTATTGTAGATAGAATATCTGCTATCCTTAATCCACAGCCAATATGTAATCCTATAATAAATGCTAGAGATGCTGTAAGTATAGTTAATAGATCTGTACAGACATTTTCTTAAAAATATTTGTGGCATTCTTCTATAGTTTTGCTTTAATTGATGGAATATTAAAGGCCATGACATATTTTTTAGAATCAACAGACATTATTTGATCAAGCTGTGGACAGTGCAACACTGCCAGATTCTAGAATAGATATCAAAATCTCTTCATCGTCGTGTACAATCAAACTAAGGTACTATATCAAAGCAACAATTTTACATGTATATATGTATACGTTTTGTATACATGTATTCTTCTTTCTTATTTATAGATTTCCTGTGCCAGATTTAAGACCACTGCACGATATGAGTCGTGCACCATGGTGGAAGAGATCTGTGAGATCTGACTATATGATAGTGCATATGACAAACGCACAAGTTCACTCCACTATGGACAGCCGATCTCACTACTTAGCTAGGCATGAACTGCAATGTCGGCGATTATCGTTGTTATACGTAGAAACTGAGGGTGATACGCCAATTGAAATTGGTCTAGCTACAGTCGATGAAAAGAACGACGCCACGTCGAATCAGCAAGTCAGTGATGATCTTGGTTGGGCGAGAGTGGTGATCACTGTGTATCCAGAACGTCTTGGTGCTCCATTGGAAGATAGTTCTGAAGAAGAAATAGAAAATGATAAACGGATTTTGGACGATACCTTGGAGAAAACACCGAAGCATGCACCTTCTCCATTCACCTCTAGACGAATTATGCGCGAATCCGACACACTTCACTCAAAGTCTCACGAACATGGTCAGAAGAATGAACAAAGGTCAGTGATCTGCTTTATTAATTATTTATAAATTTTTATTGATTTATAATTAAACATTTTTAAAAATTCTAATAGTGACGGTGAGGAACTAATTATACCTGGCAATCGACAAGAAATGTTGGAATTTATCGAAGAAGGCATACACGGTTCTAGATTACAACTAGAAATTAATTTACCTTGTGCTTCCGTCCAGATACCATCTAAACGCATTTATGAACAGCTCTATAATCGATTCAACACCGATCTATTCTTATGGGAGCCGTCGGCGCCCAGACCCAAATATACCACTCATATGGAAAATCATATTGGCCTCGACCTAGCATCTACTCTCTTACAGGAGTCTACTTATCCTAAGTAATATTTCTAAATAAAACATTCTGTAAAATTTAAGACATTATTAAATTTATATTCTTTACAGATTTAGCATGTGCAAAAGTGGAATTCAATATAATTCTGACTCCGATTCGGATGAAGGAAGTGTATTGCATTCTACAACGAACGAAAAGACTCACAAAGAGGCACGAATGTCGAAGAAAGCACAGAGCAAGTTGGCAATGACTCTGAGCATCAATCAGGGTCTCCTGTCTATGTACACTCCTGTACGCGATTCTATGCGCAACGTAATACCCGGGCAACAAGGAGAATTGATTATACGATTAGAGGATGCTACGATATTTTCCGTTACGGCGTACAAAGGAAACACTAATCTAAGCTATGCTTGTGCTATGATGAAGAGCGTATCATTGGATCATTGCGGTCTAACAACGAGCCCATCGCTGACTCCACCGTTGAGATGTATTAACAGCATTAGACCACGATATTGCGAGAGAACGATATATCGTAGCGAATCCGGTAGTAATATAACAGCGAGTCTTAGCGATAAAGATATGATGACAGTCGCATTGAAAATACAAGCGGCCCATCAGACACATCGTATAAAGACTTTCCGAGTTGCAATAGGTATAAGTGATGCTACATTGAGGCACCGAATGTGTTCTACTGCTACTTCGTGGTTCACAGAATTGATAGATTGCCTGGACGTGGCAGATCATCCTGTCGCCGGTTATACTCCACCGGGTGTTTTGACCGAACTGCATTTGCATTTGTGGGATTGCGCAATCGATTATAGACCGCTTCATTTGCCGCTGAAATCTATTGTGACTCTCGGTAATTTCAGTGTGTCAAGTAATATTACAGCGCAGACCAATACGTCAACTTTGCGTTTTATCGCGGAGGATGTCGCGCTTTTCATATCGGACAAGCTGCGCGAAAAGTCGGTAGATTTAAAACGGCATTATGTGTGCGTGATGAATTTTGGCCTGTTTGAATTATCGCTACGTCTGAACGAGAGGATGTATGGTGGAGTGCCGCGAGTCGATCTCCGGGCGAGCAACAACGTGTTGCATGTACGCACGTGTTCGGATTCAGGTCGCGCTCTCATGCAATTACTGACTTATATCGCTAATGACGGCGATTTGCAACAATCGAGTAATACGATCAACAGCAGCACCGAGAATATTTCGACCGTACCACCAATGCCCACGAAATACGAGGAAAATCTTCTGGGCGTCGAGAGTATTAACACTCTTAGCAGGAGTCAGGTTGAGCGAGTCTACAGTCTGATGGAGGATGCGTTGGAGGAGACTGTAAAGGGGACGACGACTGAGAGTGGTAACGAAAGTGAAAAAATACCAATGAGCGAAAATCGGGTCGAGTTCTTCTTTCCTGACGATTCGTGTGCTGCTACGCGAGAGGCAGAGACACGAAAGAGTTCGCAGGAATGCGGTAAAGTGATCGCATGCAGGATGGAAGACGATGAAGACGATGATGAATTTTGTATCTTGGGAGAAGAAGCTGGTACAGGAATAATACCACGCTACGGAGTACCTGAGGTTCGTTCGCTGTGCCAAGAACCATTGAGGATAGTGGACAATCACTTTTCTGTGCCGGTCGGTAAAACCGATCTATTACAGACTCCAGCAAATTATCCTGCACCTGTATTGAAATACACTCTCTGCGAAATGACGTTGATATGGCATATGTACGGTGGTAATGATTTCGACAATTCCCAACCACAATCTGCAAAGCATGTGACCATAAATGACAACGTTCGCAGTAATATTATGCATGGAAGGTATGAAAGTCAAAAAGATTTATTAAAAAACAAATGTCTATATAAAGACAACATTTTCTCATTTTCTTTTTTCTTTGTCTAACAGAAGTAGATCAGCCATAGGTGCAGTAGGCTTTAACAAGTCTAGTCCGAATGAAGTACATTTTGGTAGTGTGCCGAACTCGCCTCGTGCAACGAGAAACAACGAATCGTTGATCGATTGGCACACGCTAGGTGGCTCGGGTCGGCGGCATGATGTACTAATGGAACTGCAATTGAGCAAGGTTCGCTTTCAGCACGAGGTCTATCCGGAGAACACTCGAGAAGCGTCCAGGCAGGTGCTTCTGGTGCACGAGATTGAAGTAAGGGATAGACTGGCGTCGTCGCATATAAACAAATTCCTTTATCAATACAGCAGCGAAGCGAAACCAAGGCAGTCTCACTCTATTATGTTTACTATGAAAGCAGTTCACGTAAGGCCGGATCCCAGATTAAGTGCCCAAGAATGTTGTTTGAAACTTAGTCTACTGCCACTGCGACTGAACATAGACCAAGATAGCCTACTGTTCTTAATACAATTTTTTAACGAACTAGGCGGTGGATCGAAGCGAAGCCAAGAAAGCTCTAGCACACCTAATAGCTCGCAATCCACCCCCGTATCGAAACAAGGAACACCCACGCATCATCCGCCCATTATGAGCGTGAATGATGACGCGTTGACGAATGACGCGATGATGAATATGTCACAAAATATCATTGATCAAAATCTATTGATACTCTTGGAAGACGAGCTGACATTTAGGGAGAACAAGACTAAAACAAAGACTATCCACCAAGTCCACGACGATAGTCAACCGATATACTTTAGGTATGCGATCGAAATTTTTATTATAATATATTATTAAATAAGAATTGTAACTGAGAGTACTAATGATTTAAAATTGTTTTTAGAAATGTTATATTTGGTCCAGAAGTTCTCATTAGATTAGATTACCATGGGAAACGCATGGATTTCACTCATGGACCGTTGGCAGGTTTACTAATGGGTTTGGCGGAACTCAACTGTTCCGAATTAAGACTGAAGAGATTGTCATACAGGCACGGATTGTTGGGTTACGATAAACTTTTTACATATCTAGTTTCGGAATGGTTGCAGGATATTAAGAAGAATCAACTTCCGAGTTTACTTGGTGGCGTGGGTCCGATGTACTCCGTAGTACAGCTATGTAAATACATGACTTGATTTTGAATCTTTATTTGGAAATTAAACGCGATTTTTTAAAGAATACGTTAAACTAAATATCTTGTGCATACCAGTTTTGAGTGACAGTTTTCTTTCCTTACTTAAACAATTATTTACTTAATATTAAAAATATTTATCAATATATATATTTGATATAATGTATATTTGTTTATTGTAGTTCAAGGGATACGCGATCTATTTTGGTTACCAATCGAACAATATCAGAGAGACGGGAGAATTGTTCGTGGGTTACAACGTGGGGCGAACAGTTTTACAACATGTACCGCAATGGCTGCGTTAGAATTGACCTGCAGAATTGTGCAGGCGTTACAGACTACGGCCGAGACTGCGTACGACATAGTTAGTCCCGGTCCCAGTGTGAGGTGCAAGAATAAAGGACAGAAGGGTCGTCGAAAGAGATACAGTCAGCCATTGGATATTCGAGAAGGAGTGGCTAACGCCTACACATTAGTCAAAGAGGTAAAATAACTAATATATACCATGTCGCATACATGTCATGTCACAAAGTATTATCAAAAAATGTGAAAATTTCATAGATTGTTTTACTATGAGTATCAGGATAAAATTTCAGTACAATTCTTTCTTTGATTTAAAAGATTTATTTAATTTTTTATTTATTTTTGACTCTGTGATCGGATTTTGCAGCAATTTGATGAGGAAGTAACATTACAAATTAAATCAAATTCTTTACTTAAATTAATAACTAATCGTGCAAAAGTTATTTCGAATCTACTTACTTGTTCAAAAATTATTTATTATTAGAACTGCAGCAAAACATAGTCATTTTTGTTGCATAAGCCATTATAAGAAAAATTTTTTATTGTTTTTATTTGTGCAATTTTAGAGGTCAAATTTGAATACTTACGACTACCAAAATTTGTTATTATTGATTAGGAAAGAAAAGATTAGATCTAAAAAGACAACAGTTTTTAAATTTCAATAACTTTTAACTGGTATACTGTAGCGTTAAAACATTCTTAAGGATGTTCACATAATGCTCGCTTACTCGTTTCCACCTATTATTTTTCAAGATAGTTTTCAAAAAAATTTCTAATCTTTAATATTACATCTATGATATTAATTATTCAGGGTTTAGGCGAGACCGCGACTCAATTGGTTCGCGTGGCTAGTGAGGAACACGAGCACAAAGGTACCGTCGGGGCGGTCGGCGGTGTACTGCGCCAAATTCCACCGACGGTTGTGAAGCCAATTATTCTGGCTACCGAGGCGACCAGCAATGTCTTGGGCGGTATGCGATCATCACTCGTGCCCGATGCACGTCGAGAGGCGGTACAAAAGTGGCGGCAAGATTCCGATACGTGTTAATCCCACTAATAGAAAATGGAATAGAAAGGGAAAAATTTCTGAATCGTTATCGGATCGTCAGTCAATTTCGCTCAAACGAAACTGCTTTCGCCGAAGAGACCGAGCTACTTTTTATTATAACAGATTCATGACATATACACGTACAGAAAGAGAAGCTAACTAGGATAAGAGTGCCATACGTTCGCGTCACGTTTGGCGACATTGTGATTATACCGATTATTATCACTGGATCTGTGCGAATTATTATCGTCTGATATATGCGATTAGGCCTCGAAGGACCGACAATGAGCACGAGGATATGACGGACCTAAAAGATGTGGGGTCGTCGACGAGAGACACGAAAGACACGAAAGACACGAAAGGAGTCGCCTAGTTGGGCTCTAATTATGAGTGCTATACAATGTTGACGTAGTCAGATCGATTCCATTGTTTTTTTTTGTACATTAAAGTGTGCGACGCATCTGGCAGATATCTAACGATAAATCACTTAGTTAAGAGTTGCTGCTAATTTCGTTATACAACTGTACAAAAATACTTGTTGCGATTGTAGAATATAAAAATAGCTGCGTTCTAGCGCGAAGGAATATATTAGGCTGCTTTTATATTCCTTCTCTATACATATATTATACATTTTTTCTTTTGATCATGTGAATGTTTTATACCAATGATATGTGAATCTGAAGATTTTTATTAATAAAATTATATACAATGAAAGAGGATGTTGTGCATCGTTTTACCCTAGAGAATATTCATATCGTTTAGTTGGGATGATTGAAATTAGACAGAATATTAAAAGAATCATTTTTCTCGTCTCGGTAATTAAGGGAGATAGCAGATAGCTGGCCAATCAGGTCAGTGGCGGCAGGTGGCGGAATTGACGAGGCGCGTCCGCGGCGTGTCGCGCGCGACGCGCGACAGTCGAGAAGATGCGAGCATGTGAGTAGGGAGTGATGCGGTGATATGCGACTCGTGCGTGCGACAGAAGGTGTTCTCGATCGTTCCGCGTGACGAGTTAAAGGGACGATTTAAAACTAATACAGGGCATGTTTAACCCCAACGACCATCGCCCTACAAAATCATAGAAATCCTGGTATTTTGTCCCATTGGGACAGAAATCCAAAGGGAAAAGAAGAAGAAGAAGAAGAAGAAAGGGACGGTGAGAGGCTGGGCAAAGCGCTCGTGACACGATCATTCGCTCGCGTTGTCGGCGTTTACCAGCGTTTACGGCGATTATGCAGTCTCGTTCGACGCGCTTGTGTCGCCGTACGTTCAGATGAAGAAGCCCGAATTTCGTTTCTTGACATCTCAATTCGACGATCGGAATGGTTTCTCTGACGCGAATCTCTTTCGTCGCGCTTCTCTATGGTAAGCGGCCGTTAACTACGCCGGAGCCAACGCTCCTCTTCCTGCGTGCATAGCGAGGAGGAATACGTACTCGTATGTGATTATGCGACTTGAGCTCGGTGTTTGTCCGTATTGTAATTCCATCAATTCCATGTATCGGTCGATCGATAACGAACGATTCGCTTCATATTCATCTAATACAATTTCTACGAACCTCTTATACTTAAGTCAAGTAATCGAGTTACATTAGCGTATATACAGAGAATTTAAAACAATTGTTTGGACATTTTAAATTTATGATATGTTTTTTGGGGGCGATCTCTTCTGTGATAAGAAACCATTTAATTTCCGTATTTACGTTTTGTAAAATGATATATTATGTACCATGTATTTACGACAAAATCCAATAAGTTCTTCGTGAAGCCTCGACAAGCAAATTTAATTTAATTCGAATGACACAATAGATTTTGATGCAATCGTAACGAAGTACTTTTTATTCGAGCGCCTGTTATCGTTTAATTACATTTTAGTTTTTTCAGCGGTTCTGACGCATACGGCAGGGTCGCGCGTACTCGAGCTGAGCGATAGGTAAGGAGACTGTTACTGCTTCGCTATCAATCAAGCCTACAGTTACTTAATATATATTTCTCACAGATTTCTGGATGCACATAAAGATGGACAATGGCTAGTTATGGTACACTTATTGCTCTTGTATAAAAATGCTTTAATTTTTACAAGACTATAACTATTTTTATTTTTTATAGATGTATGCACCATGGTGTGCACATTGCAAAAGATTGGAACCAATTTGGTCTCATGTTGCTCAACACTTGCATGCAACGGCCATACGAGTGGGACGAGTAGACTGCACTAGATTTACCAGTATAACGAGTGCGTTCAAAATTAAGGGATTTCCCACAATTTTATTGTAAGTGAATCCTTCTCCTTCAAAGCTCTTTACCAAAATATTCGTACAATAATGCTCTTCTTTTATAGTTTAAAGGGTGATCAGAAATATGTATATGAAGGCGACAGAACTAGAGACGAAATAGTGAAATTCGCTTTAAGATTAAGCGGTCCTCCTGTGCAGGAAATAACGAAAACACAGAGTTTTGACATCTTAAAAAAGGAACGCGATCTATATTTCTTATACGTAGGAGACAAATCTGGATTCTTATGGGTAAACTCTTTTTACAATTTCGTAACGTATTACGAAGGTAGTTTGGAATTCAAATTTATGTACTTTTATATTTAATTAATGCAGGAGCTTTATTATAAGACTGCGAATGTATTTCAAGCCCATGCATTTTTCTATCAATCTCATCCGAGCGTTGTGAGTAAACATGCACCTGTAGATAATATTCCAGCATTATTTGTGTATAAAGAAAATATGCATTATAATTTCACTGGTGAGTGGATCGAAAAAGAAAAGGGACGATTATTATCTGTATTGTATCAATATTTAATTCAATTTGCAGGACACAACTTGAGCGATAAAGAACAAATAAACGAGACGCTTTACAAGTGGATAAACGCAGAGCGTTTCCCAACGTTCCCGAAAGTAACAAGAGGAAATATAAATCAATTATTCCTAACAAATAAAAATCTTGTTTTGGCGGTAGTGGAAGAAAATCAACTGGAAGAGGTTGCACCTGATATGCTGGAATTCCGAGATATGGTTGAATCTGTGATCAAGGATAAACGAAATAAGTATCACGAGTACGTGGTCATATTTATTAGACAATATTTCGATAGAAGAGTTATAAAATGAATCATCGTCGTCGCGTCTAGTCATTTTCAGTTTGGATGGATAGGTAGTCCCAATCTAGTCAACAGCATAGCAATGATGACGTTACCTATACCGAGCTTACTTGTGATAAATACAACTACCAATCACCATCATATTCCCGAGGATGAAACAGAAAAACTGACTCCATACGTGATAGAGTTGTTCCTAGAGCAGATTCGCAACGACAGTGCTCCGGTAAAACATTAACGTGTCTTTCACGTTTGTCAATTATTCGATCTGCTAAAAAAATATCTTGACAAGTATGTGCGTTTTCAGCGATATGGCGGGAACAATTGGTTAGTACGTAGTTACAGAAAATGGTTTGAAATGAAAACTGTTTTGATTTCAATGTGGAAGGGTAATCCTATTTTGATGATGGTACTGCTTGGATTACCGTTTGGATTTTTGTCGTTGATATGTTATGGCATTTGTTGCCCAGATTTGTTGGATGCAAACGACGATGAAGATGGTATTTTTTTTAATTTTTCTCAAGACCCATTTTTACATAAAAATATCTATATCATCTTGTGTTTTTTTGCAGAGAATACTGGGACTTATCATATGAAGAACGATTAAGAATAATTGTTATTAATAGGTTTACTATACAGAATTCAAAAATACATTTTTTTCATTATGTATAGTGTATATAAACACTTATGACCGTATCTGTAATATGTTCTTAACAAAAATTTGCCAAAGCAGATTTAAGATTGCGAGAATTTTTATACAGCTACCTATATATTTTCGACATTCCATATATTTTATTTTTGATCCATCTCGTATACACGACTAATTTCTTTTACGTATTGTACATAAAAAAAGTGTATCTCTCGAGACAATATGACTTACCGAGTTAAACGAATATGTACACACTTGGAAAAATTAATACATCTTTAACAAAAAGAGAATGTAATATATAAGAAAAATTTGTATATTAAACATGATTGTTTACATAGTTTGTAATATCGTATTGAACATTAAATTAAACATTGGTTTTTGTATATGTACGGATAAAATAATATTTAGCATTACGTAAGTTGTGCGGTATTGTTGTATCGTGTAGACTGCAAGTGTGATTGCGATTTCTTTTTTTAGGATGAAAATAATTGTATGTTTGCCGAATGTATTTATATGTATAAAAAAAAACTTAAAGAGTAAATATTTCTCCAGATATATTATTATTATTACTACTATCACAAAGAAGTGACATGTGTAAAAATGATTGATTCTTATTATATAAATCTTGATTCTCATAATAGATTGAAAAATGAAAAATTATAAATCAAGGAGTATGAGGTGAATAATAATCCATTTCGGAAACCTACATTTCATTTAAGTTACTAACTGTTATTATTACAGATATATTTAATATTTAAAAGTAAGTGATTATGCTGATCAATCTTCGTACTCTACTATATCAAAATTTGCTTGATTGATATTAGTAATTTTTTTATTTCAATACAGCATAAAAATGACTAAGCAAAAAGTAATGAATTAAAATTTCTGTAACTTATTACAAATATAAATTATGAGCAATGTCTCTAATTTAAACAATCCTGAATATAAAATCTGTACATTGCTACAAGTCCATATCGTCATCAAAATCCATAGCTGCTCTTCGCCTATCAAACTGAAATAACAAATTTTGGTTTTGCTTTTTATTACAGTTGAAAGAGAGAAATATGCATGATTGTATAATGCAATTAATTACTTTGACTACTGTCTTCTTTTGCGTCTGTTGATTCACATTTTCCAACAAGTTGATTAGTTCCTTCTCTCCAAGTTTGCCAGGTAGTTGTCCACGTTGTGCCATGTTTAAAAGCATTTCTTCTACCATTTTGCCCTTTTCAGGTTTTCCAAGGCGAAGCGTATTCACTATCCACAAATGTACAATGTTATAAACTATTAAATTACACTTGAATAATATCAATAAATGGCCCGTTCTTTTTTGCTGCACTGGTGTAATAAGTTAAAGTAGGACAAGTAAACTTTTTTCATCCAACTTATTGTATCAGTACAGCTAAAAAAACAGACATAAAGTAATCTTACATCTTGCCCTAGCTGACTGATCTAACACTTGGGTTAATATTACATGCTTCATCTCTTCCATTTGTTGCATTCTTTCTTCCATTGCTTGTTTATCATTGGCATTGTTACCCTAAAGCAGTAGATATATAAACAATTTTAATTCCATTAAAATTTGTAAAGGATTGTACGAATTGACCTTTAAGTTAACCTTTAAGATATATTTCACTTTTGTTATAGATACTTCAAGGATATTGTAGAATTACATGGCATATTTTGGCCATTTAAAAGAATTAAAATAATCATTGAAGTAGATGCTTTGTAGTTTTCAGATCATGTCATAAATACTACAATATAAAATCGTGAGGAATTTTGTAGCGTTTACCTTGTATTGAGCTTGTAATTGAGCCAAACGTTGCTGTCGTATCGCTTCAAGTTCTGGATCTGACATATTTACGTTTTTGTATTTTTTCAGTTTTTTCAAGATTCTATTGAAATTTTATTTATGCTGCACTACAGCATGTACATCTAAATATATGTATATATCAAGCTTGGTCTTTCTCTATTTTCGCCAACACTTATGTATATTCACGTCTCACAAGTTATAACATCTTCATCCCTAACCTAGGACCAAAATTGACCAAAATCCGATCTCAAGTTCTCATTCGATCTTCCCACTTCTCCGCATTCATTCTCAACCTCATCATAAACAGAGAGAGAAAGAGAGAGACAGAGAGAAAGAAAGAGAGAGAGTGTGTGTGTGTGTGTGTGTGTGCGTGGCGCGCGTGTGTGTGTGTGATGAGAGAGATGGAAAGCGGTCATCCCAACCTTTTTCGTCGAAACTCCCTGTTATATTTATACACTAACACCAGTACAACAATTTTCATGTGATACTATGTAGTATATCCATTTGTGATATTTGTTGATAAAATTCATATATATAATACTCATATATTGCTAGTTGGGCTCGGAAGAGGGTGAAAACATTACGATGCGACTTGATGTACCTTGACAGTTTTGCGCACGCGCAAAAGTCGCTCCCGTTACCGCGCACCCATCGACATATAGAATGGACTGAGCATTGCGATAGGTTAGCGCGCGCCTGTTTTAGAGTGAGAGATACTACACCTGAGGCCTATGTTTGTCTCTTTTGCAAGCTTCTAATTTGTTATTTCGTCCCCCTCCATTCACGGAGGAGGACGAAATAACAAATCAGAAGCTTGCAAGAGAGACAAGCATAGGCCTCAGGTGTAGTACCTCTCACTCTAAAGCAGGCGCGCGCTTGCCCATCGCAATGCTCAGTCCATTCTATATGTCGATGCGCGCACCCCGCGCGTGACAGCTAACCTGTGCCACGCTTGCGTACAACGACGTAGGTACATGATTTTCACTACCTCTATCCTATCTCTCTCTTTGATTTCACCCACTCCTCCTATGGAATAAGTTCGACGTTAGCAATATATGAGTAATATGATAAAATCGACAGGTCAAAAATATTATGCAATGATTCGAGACTGTACTAAAATTTTGTCCGGGCGGGGAAGTTTGATTTAACAGACTTTTGAGTCGTTTTACATCTATTATCTTACTGATCCATTGATTATTTTATCGATGTTGTAAAATGGATTTAATAATTTCAAATGCAAGTATTGGTATTAGTGGTGATAATGTTAAGAATTTCAATTCGGGTCTTATATTTAAGATCATCTTAAGTACTGTCTTAAGAAGATGCCATCAGCCAATCACAGAGCCGTATTAGCATCTTAAGACATTGCTTGAGACAATCTTGAAATAAGATTCAACTATGAATACCGGCCAATGTCGTGAAATGACGAAAAGGGATGATCGTTGAAGTCGTTTCCCTTTGCCATCCTAATATGATGAAATAAATTCAACATATCAATAATATATGCCTTGAAACTGCTAGTGAAGAATAAAAAGAGAAAATTATGACTTTTTTTTCTCATATAAAAAGGAAATTGCTATTAAAAATTATTTTCTTTTTCTTTCACGTTTTTTTCAATAAAATGACAATTGTATACAAAATTTCTCAATTACATCGAACAAAACTTGCAATAAAGTATGTTGCATAATATCATATCGTTGCCGGTTGATGCCGATTTAAAAATCATATTAATATTTTATCTACCCTTTAATTTTCAACATATATCTTAATTTTCTATTTGATACTTTATCTAATGCATCGTATATTATTGTATTATTTTTATTATCCGGTATTTCTCATGTAGCGCGACGTTAGAACGTTGTGATTGGAGAACGGACGAAGCAATGTCGAGCCTATTGGCTATTTCCGATCTGGCCCGGCTACGAGAATTGTCAGACGACGTGGCCGATAATGAGGTATGGTGGGCAGTGCAAATAAAACGGTGATATTATCTCAAGTTTTTCCGATGCCACGCAACGAGGCTCAATAAAGCGATTATTGTTACGAATTGGAATCTCTGGCCGCGTTTCGATCCCTCGCGCGCTGTCGCGTAGGCACGACGTTGCAGCATGGGTCTGTGCAAGTGTCCGAAAAGAAGAGTAACGAATCAATTTTGTTTTGAACATCGGGTCAATGTATGCGAACATTGCATGGTCACGGGTCACCCAAAGGTATTTTCCTTTCCGTTTCTTAATATATTTTTTACGCATGTAGATATCTTTGATATTGTTTTGACGTGACGAAATTCTTTATGCGGCAGTAAGACAGTTTATCATAACCACATGTGTGACACGTACATACATTTAACGTTATTGATATTTTGTTTCACAGTGCATAGTGCAATCATATTTACTGTGGCTCCACGACCATGATTATAATCCAATTTGTACGCTGTGTTCGGAAAAATTGAGCGATGGCGATTGTATAAGATTAACCTGCTATCACATGTACCACTGGGTGTGTTTGGACCGATACGCCAGAGATCTGCCACCAACTACTGCACCAGCGGGTTATACTTGTCCTACATGTAAAGCGTGTATCTTTCCACAGCCAAAATTAGTGTCCCCAGTCGCAGATGTTCTGGTTGAGAAATTGGCCACTGTCAATTGGGCTCGAGCAGGTCTTGGTTTGCCATTGGTATTTATTATTATTTTATTTATTACCATTACGTTCTTAACTAATGCTAAGCTAATGTTGCTTTAGCCTATACAATTGTTTTGTTGCAGCTAAGTGAAGACAGGGAACAAAAGCCAGAACAAGAACGTTCTTTGATAACAGTGGAAAATTCTCTGTTCCAAAATCACACGGCTGCTATACCATCGGCGCCTACAGTGGCGGTGTCCCGTACAAGCAATACCATAAATTCCAATTCTATTGTCAGCAACGTACATACAAACAATCAAAAGCTTGGTCCACCTTATTCAGTTGTAAATATTGATTCGTCACTAGGATTATCCGCTCCAGGATTGAGGAAGGTATGCGAAGCTTACGACGATCCAAAGGACATGTCCTTCGATCATGATGAGAACAAATATCAACGCAAGTCAGCTATAGAATGGTTCCGGCGATGGTGGAAACTGATATCGAGAGCACCAGTACGACGGAAAACCGCAGGATCTTTGTATAAGAGATACGCGGTATTGTCTGTCATTGGTATATTATTCTTTGTTGGAATTATTTTGCTCTTTTCGTGGCTGGGTAGAATGGCGACGGAGGGTGATCCGAGTTTCGACGTGATAGCGAATCCTAATCTGAGATTTGGCAATAAGATTTAATACATCGTGCATCACGAACGGTAAAAATCATCGATCTGTCAGGGATGGACTAAAATTATATCTCTGGAAATGTGAGAGACATTGCAATTGCTAATACATATAACTGGAATGCAATTATAATATGTAAGAATGCACAATTTTTTAGGACAGTAGGGCGTATCTATTATAAGCTAGTGTACGTAACATTTGTTAATTTTTATGTAAATTATCTCGCATCCAAGTTGTACATTAAAATCTGTAAAGACTTGTCGATTTATAATCTATGAAGCTATTGTACGAAAACTGTGGTATTAAAAACTTGTTTTCTTATCCATATATTTATCATAGGATCGAAAAGATTCGAATTATTTTTGCATGTGATATTTTACATATATAACGTATGTACATTGTAATTTTAATAGTGATATAACGATTATATTGCTATCTAATATATTAGTTGATTCGTCATTTATATATTTTGTACTTTTATTATTTTTATAATTGAATTATTTATTTATACTGTATAACGCGGAACAGTTTATTTCTTTTACTGCCACTAAAAAATGTCTTGATACAAGAATGTTTTTTTTTTTCTTTTAAAGTTAAAACTTGGAAGAAAGCAGCAAAGTTTAATATCTCTTCAACCTAGAAGCGTAAAAGAGCACACGTACGATCTGACATACGTTCTTCTCTGATGTGGGATATTGAAATTCAAATTAACCCCAATCCTCTATAAACAACTAACCCATGAAATATTAAAATGCTTACAAAACAACTGCACGTACACGCAAAGTGACATAGCTTATCCGTGTCCTTTTTGTTCTTTTATGGATGTTTATTTAAAACGGTATAACTTCCTTTTTAAAATGGATCTTGTTATAAAACTTACTCAATTTATCTTTTGTTGTAGTAAATAAAATGTAAGATTTTAATATATTTGTGTACATATAATGTTTACTCGCGCGATAACGGTTCTTGTGGCCACATTATCATATTAATTTACTAAATTAGCTAAATTTAGCCTTTGATAATAGAAAATACATCGATATTCGAACAAATCGAAGTTGAATATTCCGATATTGGAGAATTAAAACGAGAATTTTGAAATTGCGTTTTATTCCAAATGCTCCACGTAAAGCCTCGAAAAGCAACGGCATGACGACGCCACGCGAAGTCAGGTAGATCGGGTCACATTTCTTCTTGACGGTCTAGAGAGGCCGGTTAGGCAAGCCGGACGAACGTGCAGCAGGATCATTCTCCTCGTTCCAGCAGGCGCGGTGAGTACCAGACTTGATCGTGCGTCGTGTCAATCCACACATTTCCGTGTGTGTTATATGTTATTATGATTTTGTATATTTATTCAAGTCGAGAAAATTTATGTACGATAAAAACAAATATATCTTTTGTTTGACTAAACGTGACGATATTTAAATACATAGCGAAGCATAATCGAAGACCGGTTTGTGTATACGTTTAAGCTAATACTTGTGTATCGGACAGTTGAGCGCCTGTATTAGATGAGTGCCTGTCCAGCTGCATAATTCGAAGATGAACTCGGTGGAAGAAGTGTATGGTAGCGGATGGGGAGCGTGGTGGAGAAAACATTCGATAGCCTTACAAGTTGGAACGACAATTTCGTGCAATATCGCGTACTTTGCGGACGCCGGGCACACGCGCAAGGCCGCGACGCTTTCAGTCATTTTGCTGGGTAAGAGGATTCATCCACTCGCTTTGCTTGCTTTCTTCTATTCGCTGACTCGGCCGAATTGAAACCGAACGTATTCTCTTTGCCCTCAATCTTTTCTAAATATATACGAGTTGAAGAAACGCGATTTTTTTATATAAGAAAAAAGTTATTGAAAAACAGTTTTATATATAAGTAAAGATTAATAGGTTTGCGAGATGTAAAATACATACAAGTTTCATAATTTAATTTTGTTAAGTATTTTGTAATTAGATGAGGTATGCGAATAGTTCGAATTCGAATCGAATTACAGTGAATTGAATTCGACTTGATCTCACCAATATTTGATTCGCATTTCGCACTTTTATAGACTTTTTTTACATTATTTTACTAGCATTTGCATTTCACGTAAAATAAAGACATTAAAAAAATTTCTTCATCGACTATAATTTGTTAAGATATTCGTGAAATATCATAACTTTAGGAAATAAGATACTTGAATAGGATAAAATTTGGATATGTCAGCTTTCGGAATTAAAAGATCAAATTAGTGTTTAAAGAAATATCTCTTTGTCTCTTCCTTTCTCAGGTGGTGTTACTTTGTACTGTTTCTTGAGTCGTCGGCGGAAAATAAATGTGCGGGATCTTATCGTTATAACCGGTTGTAATTCTGGTTTGGGCTATAGTTTAGCGATGCACTGTCGTGCCAAGGGTGCAACGGTTTTGGCCGGAGTGCGCGAAATATCATCAGTACCTAGATCTAATCCTGCCGTTGAAGCGTTGGAGAACAGAGGTGTCATCGTTCACCGTCTCGATATCACAGATGAATTATCCACTCGTGACTTTCGAGATAAAATTAAGAGCTTATTGGAGGAACAGCAATTAGGTGAGAGAAAGAGAAAATAAACGACTGAGAAAAATTACATAGGGATGGAGTAAATTTATAGTTTGTAAGACTTTATTATTGGTTTGCCGCATTGTGTCCACAGTATTGCGCGCGTTGGTGAATAACGCGGGGGTGATGACTCTCGGCGAATTCGAGTGGCAAACGCAAAGTCTCGTGGAGCATCAGATAAACGTAAATCTCTTGGGAACGATGAGAATTACACGAGAGCTAATGCCAATTTTACGGGAGAATCGCAGCAGAATTATCACGGTATCCAGTCACTGCGCCGACCAGCCATTGCCGGGTATTAGCGTCTATGGAGCCACAAAGGCTGCCCTCCAGGCGTGGAACACCTCCCTTCGAGTGGAGGTCGGCAAATATGGAGTCGAAGTGGTCTCCTTTATACCTGGTCAGTGTAAACAACTTTTAAAATCTAATTTTATTTAATTTTATCGGCACTGAGGAAACAAAGTCATTTTGATGCGCAAAATATTATGTTTTATATTTTTCAAGATTTTTTGTTATTCTGACATTTGTTACCGCTATTATCCTAAAATGTCTGAGAATAATTTCTCTTTTAATTTCCCTCCCCTGAATAGGTGGCTTTGTATCACAAAGCAACATCATGAAACGACAACGGCAACACTTTGAGGAAATGAGACGTCACATGTCAGACGAGGCGAAGCAATTTTATGGCAACTATTTTAATCGATACGCAGAGTATTTTTCTCTGGTGTCGCCTACGGAAAACGAAAACAATTTAAAGGTCCTATCGGACCCGAGAATCTATGAAATCTTCGACAATGCACTTCTCAACATCTATCCTTCAGCGGTTTATAGGTAAATTATTCGCGATTATCAATAATCACATTGATAGTGATCTGCGTATACTATTACGTTTTTTAGATTTCGCAAAAATTGCCAATGGTTTCTATATTATTTTCAGATGTGAATCGTGGCGATACTTTTTTTACCGCATCTTATTCAAGAACACTCCGATGTGGATGCGTGATCGGTTGGTACAACGTTTCGTCGTGGTACCGCCATGGCAGACCAACGAGCAATGAATTATCGTTATTATCTTATTAAATAGAATTTTTTTTCTTTACTACATTTGATGTTTTTTTACATTCTTTTTATTTAAGAGAAAGCCATTTTAATCCCTTCAAGAGAAATTGATTATATACATTTATAACATTATACATTTATGAAGTAGAAGAGTAATTTGTTTATATTTATATATTTATTATATGTCCCTCTCCCCTTCTTTTCTCTAGCAATCTTTGTCAAAAATGTTTTCTCTACGAGATCGATGTATGAGATTAAGTCATTTTTTTATTACTTGTCTGCTAATTAACGTTGCGCATCTGCTGCAGCTCTCTGTTGAAACAAGTTGGACTTATCAAATGCTACGATTGCTTCATTCAATTATTAGCAGATTGCTCTAATCGTTTGGTGAGTGCGCAATGAATTCCATGTTTATGACTGATAATTTCCGTAAACTTGCAACATCATCGGCGCAGGTGTTAGCTCTCGAGTGTCTGGACAATTTTTTTTTTTTAATTCGATTTCGAGCTTATCATTTTTTAGGGCAATCAGGTGTTAGATTAGATTGTTATCGAACGAATAAATAAGCGATTCTTCTACCAACGGAAAACCACATTGATCTCCATCGCTCCTGCGAAGCAACTGATGTCTACCATGAAAGTATTCGCATCCGGTAAAACCTTGTTACCGCGCGTTATTTTATTTTCTGATTTGTATAGTGTTTTTTTTTTTAAAGCGCAATATTTGATCGTACATTTTTCACGTCGCAGTCTACATCATCTTCGCGATCTGCATCGCGGCGTCCTTACAAGAGACCCCGCACTTTCCTTGCGACAATGGACCTATGCCCAAGTCGTTGAGAGTGGAAGGATGCGATAGTTCTCCCTGCAAACTCTACAGAGGGACCGATTTAAACGCGCAATGGGACTTTGTTGCCAGTAAGTAACGTTACATATCTAAGAAGAAAAAAAAAACCAAGCTGTCAAATTGTCCAGCAGATAATTCGTTTAGCAAATTGGTGTAGTACCGGTTGCCGAGATCGCGGCGAATTGCAGCATATCAAGCACATTTGTGTTTTCGCTAGAACGATTATTCGCAGAGCTTGTCGAACAGAATTTGTCGAACGCAGCTTTGAAGCAAATTGGCGGCAGATCCTATTCTGAATTTTCGACAATATCTGCATCAGATGTAGACACGTGTGTTAGGAATCTGCTTGACTTTTGTCCTCAACGTGACGCGTGCGTGTCGTTGATAAAGTTGACGATATTTCTGCCTACATCGTATCGATAGCGTAATATTAATTATATTAGTCGAATTTTTGTCGATAAAATAGCGAAACCTTTTTAGGATCTTCTTTCGATTGTTTGACTATTTAGAAAACTGTTTGATCGCTCGGAGATTCATCGAGTATCTGACCATCGTAATCTGGTTAAACGACATTTTGATGCGACGTCACGAGAAAAATTGATCAGCTTTGTATTGTAAGTTTATCTTATCTGCAGACGCTGACGCGGAATCGCTGAAACCCCGCGTGAAAGTGACGTTCGCGGGGATCACGATAGAGTATCCGTATCCCGAGCAAGATGCATGCAAATCCCTGACGAATGGCGAATGCCCGTTGAGCGAGGGTGACGAGGCAACATACAATTTGAAGATGCCGATATCTGAGCTTTATCCATCCCTGAGTATGACCATTGAGTTTGGATTGATCGACGAGAACGACAATGCGCAGGTGTGCTTTTTGGTGGACGGTCAGGTGACCGACAAATAAGCTCTCGTCTCATTGTTCTAATGCATCTTTGATAACGAAATGACCGATGAAATCCTAATTTTTCACGAAAGAAAATTTTTGTTTTATATTCGCATCGATTATTTGATATTGCAAAGTTGTAAATTTTATAACTGAGCAGGCAACGAGATACGATAAAATCAAGCGTTAAGCTATACGCGTACTATTAAGATCGTATCTTAAGATTAAGAAAAGGAATTAAGATATAAGTCGATAATGAAATTATTCGATTAAGCGACTGTATCTCTTCACTCAAATGTAGAAGAGAGGGTAGTATTATGGCCCTTATTATAGGTATTACTTATAATATAATAATATATTTGATATTAGGTGAGATTTTTATGATTACTCATGGAATTATTTGTTTAGTAATTCGTAGTTATGCAGTGGCATTTTAAATATTAAATATTTTATAATTTTTTTGAAGTTAAAGAATCGATTAAATATTACATTAGTGAATGGAAAAATTTTAAGTTTTTAATTAAAAATATTAATTATATTAACAATTATTGTAAAAAATGTTAAGGAGGGCACATGATACCACCTTCTCCTGTGCCACTTGTTTTTTGCACAATATAAATCTTTAAATTGTTAAACTTGATCAATATTGCTGTATTAGATTATTCATGTAAGAGTAATTAAATAAATTTATGTATTAAATTTTCATCAACATTATCATGGTATTCCTTCAATATGAATAAATATACAACATCTTATGAACAATTATTGAATGAAATTTAATTATAAAATACTTAATTTAAATAATCTAAAAATTATGATTAATGTACTGCAACAATAATAGTTTTTTTATTTAACTATTAGTATATGTATAAAGCATTGTTATCATTTGTAAATTATAAGATTAATGACAGTAGGTACATTTTTCTTGTTGAACAATGTCGCATAGGGTATAACTGTAAAAAATGCTTTTACATTATAATTCTCTTTCGTTCCCACATAAAAACGAAACCTCCAATGGACGTCCATTAAACAGCTGTCATTGAAGTTTGAAACTTCCAGTGGACGTCCACTGGACATCCAATACAGAGCCATTGGAAATCCATATTTCCATATTGCGTATGTCCACTGGAACTCCATTGGACGTCATTAGGGATGTTTACTGGATGTTGTGTGGATCATTGATGGGAGCTTCATGGAGCCTCGATGGACGTCTGACGGATGTTTCGTGGATCATTAAGTATAAAAAAATGTATCCTTAACAAAATGCAAAAGTGCCTTTATTCAAGAATATATTATACTTAAAATAGCATTGAGTATAAATATTTCTTGATTAAACGTATTATTACGTTTTCTATAAATATTTTTTTAAACATATCATTTTTCTTGAATAAATTACAGTTTTTATTTTGTCTTCATTTTTATCAATCTTTTTTACAGACTGATATACTCCATCAGTCTTGTGCTATATGTCGATGGCGAAATCTTACTCCCTTCTGCATTCTTGACGAGCCCCTTTTATTCACCTAAAAAGTGCATTTTATTCACAAGAAACACACGCCACGTAGCGGTGAAGGTTTTACAGAGCCTCGGTGGATGATTGACGGCCGTTTTGTGGATCATTAGTAGAGAAGCCTCGATTCCACGAAACGTCCGTCAGTCGTCCATCGAGGCTCCGTGAAGCACCGTGAAGCCTCTACCAATGAATGATCCATGAAACATCCACCGGTCGTCCATCGAGACTCCATCAAACCTCTATTAATTATCCGTGTAATGTATAATGGATATCTTTTAAGATGTTTGACAGAAATTTATTATCGAGGTAATTAAGATAGATCATCTATCTGACTGTCATCATGGAAGTAAATGTCCCATAGAGCTATGAAAGTTTAGTGGATCTATAATGAACGTCCATCTGACTTCCATCGTGGAAGTAAACATCCAATGAAGCCATAGAAGTTTAATTTCTAATGGACGTTCATCTGACTTCCGCCATGGAAGTAAACATCCAATGGAACCATGGAAGTTTACTAGATCTTCAATGAACGTCCATCCGACTTCCACCATGAACATGGACGTCCCATGAATCTATGGAGGTTTAGTGGACGTTCATTGAACGTCCACTGGATGCAAATTTTTATGTGGATTATTTCTATGAGATAAGCATTCTTGAACGTTTTTGAAGAGCGTAAATGTTGAAAATTAGATGTTTTTAGAAAAATAAATTTTTTTATAACTATAATACTTTTTGTCTTTTACTTAATAAAGTTATTTTTTAATAGTTACTTTTGTGCAATAAGTGCATTAGTCGGTTAATTGCCCATAAGTGTGGGAGATGGACGCGCACGAGCCGAAGGCGAGAGTACGTTCACCCGCACGCGTGGGCAATAGCCGATCCGCACTTCGCACGTCGCACACAATATTTTTTATTACCTGTGCGTCGAAATGTTGGTCCTTGAGTGTAAATTGTCAGAATTGATGAGAAAAGGACTTTCGGTGCACAGATAACGGAAAAGTAATTTATATTTTGTCGAGTGAGTTGAATGCTGTCAAGTATGCACGGAAGAGAATTATAATTAAAATTGTAGACCTATGGATGTTACAGACATTGGCTACGTTGTTCAATTTCTATGTTTTTTACTTTATGGACGGTAGCGGCCTTGCAAAATAAAATATATCGTAATTAAATCGCGACTGTGGCTGCGCTTGTCAAACTATTCTCTATGAGTAAGCATTAGAAAGGGAGGAAGGGCAGGAGGGGCGGAGTAAGAAGGGAGCCCGTGACGGTGACCTGCGAGAGCGGGGAAGCAAGGGAAGATACACATGTTGCGCCGGCGGCGACGGCGGTCAACGTGACGTCACACTCAGAGGCGCGGGCGCGGCAGTTACAGCAAGATGGCGGCCACGAGGGAAAATTAGCGCGGCGGGAGGCGATCGTCGACGATTTCGATCGTCTGGTCAAAGTTGAGTGAAAGGGACGTCTCGCGAGGTCAGCGACAGCGACGGCGACGGCGACGGCGGCGACGGCAGCGACGGTCGGTTACCATTCGTTCGTCGCGTTCCATCGCGCCGCGAGAATCGCGAGGAAGCGCGTTCACGTCGCGCCGCGCCGCGCGTGACGTCACGGTGCTCGCATCTTCGTCTCTCTTGGGGTCCCCACCCACCGGACTCTCGGCGGTGACGGGCGACGGGCGACGGGCGACGGGCGTCCGCGAGTTCGCGCGTCGGAGGTCGGAGCAGCTCGCGCCGCGCGAGTCGAGTCGCGCGCGATCTGTTCGCGCGTCTGCCACGGACACGGAGAAATCATACGAGTAGGGTGCTCCTAGTGGTGTGTCTCTCTCTCTCTCTCGGTGCGCGCGCGCGCGTGTGTGTGTGTTGTGTGTGTGTGCGTGTGTGCGCGCGCGCGCGCGTGTGTGTCCGCGTGTGTGTTGCCGCGGAAGAAGACATCGCGCGGGGATCACGTCGACGGCGTGAGTCGCAACACGCGCCGCGACGCGCGCAGCAGGTAGCCGGAGTAACGTCAGGTCGGACAGCCCGAGCGCCACCGGCTTGTTGTCAAGATGGCGTCTAAGGGGAAGCTAGACATCGAGGTCAGTACACTTTCCTCGCGTTCTTTTTTTCCCTCCCCTCCCGACGTGGGGATCCCGGGGCTTCGGGGTTTGGGGGCGAATGACGCAATTTCTTCTTGGCGTCGCGCCAAGTGTCGTCGCGGCGCGGCACCAACGCGACGACGACGACGGCGGCGACTGCCAAGTGTCGACACTGCTGACTTCCCGGTCTCGGTCGTATGGTCGTGTCTCGTCGCCAAATCGCGACATTCGCAACGTGTCGGCGGTGTTGGTCGCGCTGAAACGCGAGTTGCCGAGGCGCGTGTAGAAGGGGGGCGGGAGAGGGGAGGAGGCGGCAGCGGTGTCGCCATGCGTCGTCGTCGTCGTCGTCGTCGTCGTCGTCGTCGGTCCGTCGTCCACGCAGGAACGTCGCGTTGTCCGGCGTAACCACGCCCTGCCATCCGATAAATCCGTCCGCTTGGACTGGCGGCTAGCTCCCCCCTCCCCCTCCTCCACCTCTACCTCCTCCTCCTCCTCCTCCTCCTCCTCCTCCTCCTCCTTCTTCCCTTCCTCTTCGCGATTCACCCCGTTTCCTCGAATTGAAATCAACATTTTCTTCAAATGCATTTGAAGATAGTTCCAATAATGACATAGTCGATTAGCGAAGACGGAGGTTTCCGCGTTCCAAGTTTCACACTGAATTATGTCTCGGATTACGGAGGTACGAGTTCGATACGCGCGTGTCGATTGTTTTAGTTTTTAGTTTTCTCTTCTAAGGCTTTAAATTGAGCAATTTAGAGCCGTAGTAGATAGTAGAATATGCGAAACATATAACTGTGTGGGCGGCGATAACTCCGTTTAATTCATCGTGCTCGTTTTGAAGCAACGTGTGCTTTGGCAAATGTAAATATAACGGTGCAGGTGTCACTGAACGGCGTGACTCATGATGACAGTCTCAGCCATTATCGAGGAGAGAAATTATGGAACGATTATGGCGGATGACGTTCGTGGCCTGCGGCTTTCGATATTGAACTCTCGATATTGTTTTTCTTATCGTGGAAAAGTAATCTGCGACAGTTTTCACCGGCAAGTGTTTGAAAACTTACACGGAGAGAATTTTCTCTGAAAAATTACCCTGAAAATCGTAGTAATTGTAGGACAATGTAAACCCTGAAGAATTTGACTATATTTTTGATAAAATTTACTACAATTTTAATAAAATGTGGCAAAATTTTGTAAATTTTACTATACTTCCAACAAAATTTACTAAAACTTTGCCAAATTTTATTAAAATTTTACTAAATTTTAGTAAATTTTAGTAAATTTTATTAAAAGTATGGTAAAATTCTTCAAAGTTTACGTTGTCTTACAATTACTACGATTTTCAGGATAATTTTTAAGAGAAAACTCTTTGTGTATAAAGAACACAATTATGAAGTAGAGATTAGGGGAAAAGTATCTCTCGAGTGTCTATCGATATCGTACACGTCACATATTCTAATCGCATGTACCTATTATAGTCTATCGGAGAGAATACGCTTCTTCAAATAGATTGACCGCTCGATTGGCGCGATGAACATTCACGCGATAAAAGGCCAGGAATATTTCCTCCAGGATATTTATGCGAGCGACGGAAATATCTCTCTCTCTCTCTCTCTCTCTCTCTCTTTTTCTCTTTCTCTGCTTTCCTTCCTTTCGTTAGATTGATTATTTGTCATTATCGCGAATGGCCACGCAGTCTCGCTGCCGTCGGAAACGTTTGTCGCGCGCGTGCTGTGAGCAACGCCTTTGGAATTATTTACTCTGACGTGAAATTTATACGGCGACACGTCATTCGCTCGAGCTGTGTTACGGCCTGCTTGGTTTTACGGTTGCGCGAATATTTTCACATTAAAATCACGCGGAGACAACGAGAATCCCGGGAGAACGGAGAAAGAGAGGAGAAAGCGCGAGTGACGATTACATCGTTTCCCCTTTCATAGACAAAAATGTACGTGGCATTGAATATGCAACGCGTCACTCGGAGAAAGAAATTAGTATGCGAGTCTTCCTCCCTGATCGTACCAGTATGCAAGCGTGGTATTGTGCAATCGAAGGGTTCGATCCAGCATGTGAATTCAACCCACTTTTCCACAACTTGAGAGGAAATTGAGCTACACTTGTCTCTTTACTCTCTTTACTCGAGAGAAAGAGAGAGAGAGAGAGAGAGAGAGAGGGGAGGGGGAGACTTCAACAAATTACTCGCTCTTTATTTAAAAAGCGATCGATTCACACGGACCCAGATATCTAGGAAGAAACCAAGCGATTGGTTCGATTGCCTGTGAACTGTATACTTTTAAGAAAAGTCAACACATAAATTTACTTTTTATTAGTGAGAAGTGCCTACCACGTTGCGGCGCATGTTTAAGATTAAATATGTCAGTATTTACGTAATTACAAAATTTGCGTAGATCGCATATCTCCTATCGAGTTGGCACAACCGCTCGCGGTTTTGCGTAACTCTCCTCGCAAGATATGTCGCACGTTGTCGCGTTACATTCTTTGAATATTTTATCTTCACGGAAATCGTAATTTGACTCGAGGCGCGAAACGATAGTGATAGATACGGCGGTATTTGCGGTATTTCGTTATTGTGCGTGCAGCTCGCGCATATCTCCGCCTCGTGACACACGAATGCGGATGTACATCTCTCGACTATGTGTACACGTAATTTTGGATCGTCGATCAACTTCCGTTTGACATGCAGGGCCTCCATTTATTATTTCAATTTTTCCGCCGCTATGCTAATCTCTCCGTGTACCCGCTCCGATGGGATGGACGTAAATCTCAATTTTAGATTTCGGCTTTAATGTTGCGGGCTTGAAACGCGAGAAAACGAGTGGAATGATATATACGGTGCCCCAGAAGTCGCGACCTAATTTTACATTTTTTCCCGCGAATTTCTTTGTCTCCGTAAGTGCTTGATATTTTCAATTTATTTTAACTCTTAAGAAAGACTGAATTGTATGACGTGTATTTGTAAAATTAATGGAAAATGCAACGTATGGTCTTTTCCGTTGTGCGTTTTATCATATCTTATTGTTATATAACTCTACATCTTAATTCGCCCAAGAGTCCTCTTTCCTTCCTATCTTGCAACTTTTGATCTTGTAAGTCTTTCGACTTTCCAGTAGTTGACGCTCGGAATTGTGAACATCTCGTCTCTTCCGCTTCGACTTCCAACGGTCGAAGGAAAACATGCGCGATTCTCTGACATATCTAGTATAATAATCTCACTCACGAGGGCTTATCGACGAAGGCGTCACGGCTCGACTCGGAGTGGCACGGATGGACGCGACGATTAATTTTCACGCGAGGTGAAAGGGCAAGATTCCGAGTCGGCGAGAGGCTTAGAAAAATAATCTCTGCCGACAAATCGCTCGGCGAACAATTAATCTCGTCGATTCCTCGGATCTGTGTCAAGGTCACGGCTAGTCGCGCAACGGAGCGGGAGAAAGATTCACGGGAGCAGATGCAGGCAGCTCATGGCGGCCATATCATAAACTCGTTACCCCTTCCTTGGTTCCTCCTGGCTCCGCGCGTGATGAGATTCGACCGATTCGACGTAGGTGTGTACAGCGTACGTACAGCGTGCGCTCAGCGCGCTACACGTTTCTCGGTGCACGGTGTACATAGTGGATCGTAACGAGGATTATTTTATGGGATAAACATTGCCATGTCGGCAGCATTAAGTAACACGATACACGTTATCATTATCACACGGGAATTTGATATCGTTTACGTTGCGGTATTTTTGTTTTTCTTATCAACAGCTATTAACATATAGGTTTAGGAGAGTATGGCGATATGGGTTATGCCTACTACCGTACAATGTAGGTTGGAAAAATTTGAAAGAGTAATCGTAAAATAAGACTCAACGTACTTTTAAAAGTTTTTTTTTTCCTTCTCTTTTCTTATTATCGCGAGTAAATTTACGTTAAGGAAACTTTAATCTAAGAGTATCGAATTGTTTAAAATCTATTATAGATCGAAAGAAGAAAAAAACTAATCTCATTCTTTCTCGTTTGATCGTATTTTTCTTCTTCGTTTGATAAGTTAGAAATAAAATGATATACGATATCGAAGCGATTTTGATCGGACGTTGCACGCGATAATTTCCCTGACGGTACGCAGTTGAAAAATCCTCGGACGTAACTCTTTGACGATCGATTGCGAGCCAAGTCGTTACTAGGTCGTGAGTCGTGAGTCGTTTTGCGCGATTGCGGCAAGATGGCGGCACGCGCCGTGTAAACTGCATCAGAGGGATTTTTAACGTCGATTTCGATGCGATTGGGTATTTGCTGCCACCCTCCGCGTCACTCTTTGAATCACTGACCCGGAAGTGGTAGAATGTAAAAATAAATTCTGATAAACAATTCAAATAACAATTTGTAATTTATGCTCGAGTCACATGCACATGTGAACAATTATGTACATGAAATAATTATATAAAAAAATCAAATTATATCACAGAAAAAAATGAATCCTTCTGCAAGTAAATTTTTATTCTTGAAGGCTTATATACTTTGATATAAGCATGAAATGCTATCATCAACTAGAAATATTTATTTACAATAACAAATAGGTTTACGCAAAGTATATTTTATTCTTAAGATGGTATTCTTTTTTCTAAAATCGTAGATGATTAAAACAAACTTAGGTATATAATTTGAAAGTTATTTATTCTTGGATTAAAAATAACATGCTTAAATATTGGGTTAGCAACTAAGCTTGTATGGAGTATATTTTATTCTTAAGATGGTATTCTTTTCACTACCCATCGCTAGTGGCGTGTTATTTCGTGAACAAAATGCACTTTCTTATAAATAAAAGGGGCTCGCCAAGAGCGCGGAAGGAAATAAGATTTCGCCATCCACATATAAAATTGGCTAAAATATGTCAATCTATAAAAAGGATCGAGAAAAATGAGAAGGCTAGAATTGTGAAAACTTTTATTTCAGAAAAATAATGTTTAAATTAAATTAAATTTATTTTGAATAAAGTTAAAAAAAGACTTATTGAGAGAAAAATTACAATTAATAAGAACACATTTAGTATTAAACTAATGCAATTTTATTCTTTAATTAAAGCAAATTTTGTTTTTAACAAAAATTTTTTTTTAATTTTAATTAAGAATAATTTATTCTTAATTGAAGAATATTTATTCTTGGAACTATTTTAAGTACAAAATATTCTTAAATCAAGGCATTTTTGCATTTTTTTAAGAATACATTTTTTTGTGTGATGTAATCGATGGGACAGGATAAAGAAAAGAAAGAATTCGAAAGTGTAAAATTTTTCCTTCTAGTCTTCAATTAATTAAAATGACTACTACATAAGGGTTTCAATTAACTTTAAATTGTTTACATTTCCAAATTCTAAGTATAAGCGCTCACATTTGTGCAAAAAGGAATTTTTCTTGTAATATCTATAGTTTATAATATATGGTATTTTTTCCTTTACAGTCCTCTCTCGTAATACACAGTTTGACTGAACGGTTGAAGTTTTTCCATGACGGCTTATATATATATATATATATATATATGAGATAGGTGGTACTGCAATTAATACGAATGCCATTAATTAGAACGTGATTGAATGGAATCAATGATCACGCTGCCCTTCTCCCTGTGACGCCAGTCTTGTCTCACCTTCGATGCTAATTCGAACGCTACAGTTCGCGCTGATTATCGTTGAATTAGCCATTATGTCGTTATTTTAACGAGTGTGTCGATGTATGTCAGGGGAGCGCGCACACTTATCCTGAGAGTGTGCTTCTCTTGTACGTACTACTCATCTTCCGCAAGTGGCTCTGGCACCAAGCCATCCTCTTCCTCTTCCTTTATATCACGCGAATCGCGCCGACATCGTGTGTGTGTGTGTGTGTGTGCGTGTGTGTGTGTGTGTGTGTGTGTGTGTGTGTGTGTGTGTGTGTGTGTGTGTGTGTGTGAGAGAGAGAGAGAAATGTTTGCTCATTAATAACACATCGCGCGTTCATCGCACGGCCGCCTCTCATCGATGTATCAATACAGTTATCTAACTTGTGGTTGCGTCGCGTAAAATCCATCCTGATATCCGTACAACATTCTTTACTATTTACTATTGACTTATCTAATAGTTTTCTTATCTTGTTACGTTAAGTAAATTATTTCTGGAAGCGATTTATAAAAATTAAAAATATCTCAGTTTTCGTATTTGATTACAAGTCAGGGTTATCTATACTATGTTATAAATTACGTAAAGTAATGACGCATATGACTGAACTATTTGCATTGTCTTTGTAACCAATTCACTACTAGTAATTAATTCAGTCTACGTGTGAGAGAGAAAGAAAAAGAAAACCGAGAGAAATGTGTACGTTAATTTTTTAAACGCGTAGATGGACAACAGAGAATACTATTATTAATTTATTTTTGAACAAGGGTATAGAAATACACAGTAAAATGATGAATTACAATCCGTATTGTTATCAATTTCAGAATATCAATATAAAATGATTGACATTATTAATCCCATAACTTAATAATACTTAATAATATTTGACGATTAATGGCAGTATATAATACTTATCTACGAATACACGAATGAAAGGGATTTATGTGTCGGCTAAGGTTCCCAGTAGTGACATCAATCATCTACAATTGTTCAAGAATTACTACGTTTTGCAATTAGGGATCGTGACGATAGCTTTGCGCGTTTCTATTGAATTAATTAAAAATTGAACACACACACACACACACACACACACACACACACACACACACACACACACACACATATATATATATTTGTTGACGTGGGAAATGTTGTCTCACCATGTAGACACGTTGCATTCTCTTTCATGCCTTTGTTGACCATTACAATCGTGACGTGGACAATTTTCAAGTAGCTTTTAATTAAAATTAAAGCTATTAACACGCACGCGTATGTATTCTCGCGTGTCGGCGTTATATAATTTTATTAGAGCGAATAAGCCGTTATCGCGTTGGACACCCGCTCTTCGATTGGCGACGTTGCAAAAATGTCGCTCATGCGTACACATATAAAATATCAAATACGATCATTATTCTTTCACGAGGCAGAAATGATGTTTGCGAGAACTGGGCAAGGGAAAAAGTGTCACGTTTAATCACGAATCTCCTGAATTTTGGGATGTTAAAAGCAGCTTGAGTGTCGACACCTTAAAAAGTACTTTTTTTTTTCTAGGAAAGTGAATCGAGCACATTAATCGAATATTATTGATAATACACGTTTTAAATCAATTAAGAAAATGTAAATTTTCCTTTAAATTATATTTTCAAAGGAAATAAAAACAATTGTTAGAAAATTATTATATACAAAATATTAAAAAAATGATTAAAAAGTTTGATCCAAGATGTACTTAATCTGACATTTTATAATTATCCTGCTTTGTTAAGATTAAAGAGTGTGTATTATATAAACGTAACGGCAAGTATCATTAATTTTACATATGTAGGATTATCCTATTCAATATCATTTTTTATGCGAAGAGGGATTATTTTGTTCTGAAATTAAGCCAGTCGCTTAAACCACGCAGTCATGCATAGATGACGCGTAATCGGTCACGTTCGACGATTACGATCGATAAACGTGCCTCCTAATGCGACGTAGCTTGTTTCCGCAGTGCCGGTGGAAGTATTGTTATACGAGCTGTCGATTGGTAACCGATGAACATGGACGACGAAACCTTATTATTTCCTGTCCGCGCGTTGGTGCGAAGGCCCTTCTCGTGAACTTCTCGTTCGGCAAGCACAGAATGTTTCTGCTTCCGATGCAAATAACACTCAATGTCTTTAACCCGGTCGGTTCTTCCCCGTAATAAACTCGATGAGATTATTAAAGTGGAATTGCGCGCGCCGCCGACTCACGAGAAAATCAACTTTTAATTTCGTGTCCTCGGAACGGCAAAATTTCGTCTTGCAATCTTGTAATACCCAAGTTCCGAGTTCTTCCAGCTGACGGATCTTTTTATTGCGCTGCTATGGGCGATGTGAAATTTCATGCTTTGTTGAAAAATTCGTATTAACTTCGCGGGGAAATAAATTATGACGTGCCGAGGAGGGATTTCGTGCGGAACAGAATGCGTCAGCAGGGATTTCATTGAAGAATAGCTGTTTCTTACATGAATTGTTGAACGCGATAATATATTGTTTCAATTGCGACGTAGATAGAAATAGTTTATTTTCATAATGTTGATAGTTGATCAACTGTTTTGTGGGATATTCCATGAATATATTTGTCGGAATAATTGTCAAAATAAGATTGTATCGCATGTTTGAAGAGATTAGGTAAATTATGGAAATGACATTAAAATTACATTTAGGAAACACAACTTGGAATATCCGTAGACAACCGTACAAAATTCCTCGCAACGATGTCATTCATCGGATTGCCAATTAATACTAATCACTATAAATTGCTAATTTAGTATTGATAAAGATTTATCTGAATGTAAATGTATATATTATACATATATTTAGAAATATACAAAGCTTTTACACGAACTAAATTTGCGACAGATGCGAGCCGAGTGGCATCCGTAACGAATCATCCGAAGGGAACACTTACACCTAAATTTATGATCGTGAGTGCTCGACGCCCACGCGCCGCTTAAATATTAGACATAAGTCTGTTTAGGATTAAGGTGCATGTAAGTAGATGCCTCGGCATTTTGCCGTTCGATCCATACGACCCTCTAAGCGATCATCCGTACATATGCTCGTACGGTAAGTTACGTAACGTCCACTGCGTTACGTAACTGCGCTAGGTAGCAACCGAGGAAGAGAATCGAAAATTTGAATGCGGTCGTGCTCGCGCGTCGTTCTTAGAAGGTAATCGCGCGAGAATCGGTAACGTTAATTAATTATGCAATTC
Organism: Monomorium pharaonis; assembly: GCF_013373865.1. Classification (NCBI taxonomy): domain Eukaryota; kingdom Metazoa; phylum Arthropoda; class Insecta; order Hymenoptera; family Formicidae; genus Monomorium; species Monomorium pharaonis. Next base: position 12,472,330 of record NC_050473.1, read on the forward strand.
TTCTTGGTAAAAGCAGAATCGCGGACGTTTCTTTTTATAAATAGTCGCCAACTATAGCGATAGTGCAATGTAATATGCGTGCAATATAAGGTAAAACGTTGTGTGAATTACGATATCGTTGATTGCGTTGAGTCGTCGTTCAACTGATACGTAGTTACGTAATGTTTCGCGTTATTCGTTAAATCACACAGGTACATATTCTGTCAATAATAGCGATCGATTGTTCCTCGCAATCCTGGCGATTCCTTCGCAACGATGCTGTTTTGAGTTATCGGTCATTCGAAGGAATCAAATTCTTTTTATAAGAAAGAAAAATTTAAATAGATATGTACATTAGGGCAAAATAATTTTAGAAACAAAATTATGAGATTATAACTACTGACAATTGTGTTTAACAATGATAAATTTATAATTTTATCAAAAGTTCCGTAACGACAAAAACCAAGTATAGTCAAATAAATTAAAAAGTAATTACTGATGTAATTCATTTAATCTTGATTTGAATTTTTGATTGATTATTCTGGAATCATCTACATCTTGTGGATGATTGCAAAGTTGAGTGAAACTTGAAAAGATCTTTTAAGAATGCGGAGATGAGAAATGCTTAGAGAAAACGTTGATATATGACGCCTCTGAACCGAGTAAAAACGCGCGGCGCGTTATCCATGCTTTTTCTTATCTCCTAGATATAGAGAAGCTCGCGACGTATTCACGCGACGAAACAGCTGATATATCAGGAAATGTTCTCTCGCGTCTTTGCATCTTCTTTGTCTTCACCCTAAAAAATATTGTGCAGTATTATTTTATATTCGATCGTGTCGAGTAAAACATGTTCGTTTTTTCCCGCATTATCGTATGCCACAGTTTATTAAACGACCGTTGGGCTATCGACGGGCTAGCTTATCGATCGTGAAATTTCAAGGTGAACACGCGTTCACACGCGAAATTCGTTGCCAAGGGTTGGAGAATGAAAAATTTAGCCCTTTACTCGCGTTTTCGGAGAACCGCTTACCGGAAGCAGCGAGTGGGTTACTGACCGATCGCGGGTCGCAGGGTAAGGTAGCGACTCGAGAAAGGAAGGGACCGCGCGCGTCTGTATGTGTGTCGACGGACGATAGGTTACAGGAAGGGGTGTCAGCGGGTAGAGAAACGGTAGTGGTGAACAGCGTCGTCGTCGTCGTCGTCGGCGGCACGGCGGAACGGCGGCGGCGCGGGAGGGGGTAAAGCCCCGCAGTGCGGCGCGGTCGATACAACCACCACCACCACCCACCCCCATTTGAGGATCTCTCACCTCACCCCGGCCTACCGACTACTTCTATCCTTCCCCGCGTTTCTTTCTCTTTCTATTTCTATTACCGCATCTAATATTCGATTCGTCGATTGTTCGCTCCGACATATGGATTTTGGACAACGGGAAAAAAAAAAAAATGCCCAGATACTATCGACATTGTTCCACTCTCGTTCGATCGGATGGAAAAGTCGCGGACAAAATGCCCGTCAAACTATTGTCACCGCGCGACTTTCATTTCCGACTTTCATGCGATATATCGCGTTTTTATCTACTTCACATATTTACCTCCCTTCGGGAGATTTTAATCCATGTTCTAATATCTTTTATTTCCCTCTAAAAACAGGGGGTGAAAGAGGAACAAATAATCAATTGTGAGTTAACCTTATCGTTGAACAAGAAAGATTTGGACTTTAGTGGAGGGAAAAATGTCGAGAGATTTATTGGCCCTTCTGCTTCTTCGTTCTCGGGCTTTTCTCATGTCATTTATGCCACTTTGATGTTTCCTCTAACGTTACCATGCCTTTTGCCACTAGGGAGTATACGTAAGAGGGCGGCCGTTCAACGAGGTAACTACTCGTCGTTTTGTGTCGAAATTGCACGCCCACTATCTGCCTGTTTCTACCGACGACTACCCACATACGCGCGATGCGTATAGCCTTCTTTTCCGGCGCTGCAAAAACGCCGCCAATCTCTTCCTGTCGTCGCGTCGCGACGCCGCGCCGCGTCGCGTATCGACTCGCGCGCGCGATATACGACCTCAGAATCGAATAACAAGGCGTCTCCTCTCCACCCTCGACTCATTTACATCGGCGAGTATTCTGTATATTCCAGATGAACCGAGTCGCATCACTGACGCTCCGAATAATCTTCGTATTGTTGGAAATAATCCGTAGAAATAGGGAAATGATGAAAATTACGAATTTGACATTGCATATGAAAAACTAATTTATGGACGATTTCGTTTAATGTCAATAAATTTAAACCGCAATTATCTCTGCTTAATTAATTAGTTGAGTATAAAAGGAGACAATGAGCAGTTGAGAATGAGTAATAAAGAATTTAAGTTAGCTTCTCAATGTTAAATTTCTTTAATTTAAACTCTTAACAAAAAAAAATATTATGCATTGTCTTTCCAGAGAAACGACATTTAGATGAAAATAGTTCGATGTTCAATAGTAATTTAATGGTATTTTTATGTTTCTGTACGAATTAAAAGATTGTTTAATTTCCTTAATCTTGTTTGTTATCTCTCAAAACCAAACTGTATTCGTTAAAACCAAGTTGCATATGTAAACTTTTTAAAGGGACAAGCTCAATTTTCTCAAGTCTTTTAACATTTGAATGATGTTAGACTAAATGTCAAGTAGAGGCTTTTAACTTTCTCTTATTTTCCGGAACTCGTAGCGATTTCAACGGCTCCCTTAGCTTAATCGCGCATTACGTTCGCAAGCAGGACGTGATTCACATGGCGAATGCGCTTCGTTCGAATGAGTCACACCGGCCGGAACGGAATGGAACGGAACGGAACGGAACGAAACGGAACGGCACAGCATGCATGTCGCGGCGCATTGCGCTTTTTTTCGCGTTCCTCTTCTCGCGCGAGAGATTCGCGAGAAGTCAGAGCCGAGAGCGACGGAGGTAGATTGAACGTAATGTGTCTCTTCCTCCGACGCAGATACAGTCACGGTCAACCGCCGCGCTGCGCGGACACTGGCGTGTAAGCGTACACGCACGTGCGTACGTCGTCTCTGCGTATATGTGTACGCATATGTGACGCATACGCGCCTTCTTTCAAGCTTACGCATGTAAGACATAATTTATATGAAATGATCTTCGAAATTCTTTTCAAGCAAAGAAAAGACGAAAATAAGAATTGAATTACTGTGTGTCTCGTTTCGCTTTGTAATGCAAGCCGCATTAAACAAAACGAAACGTGGAACTGTGTTTGCAAATCTCTCATTGTTTATCATTTTTCGTATATTTATTGATCTGATATTAACAATCTTTTCCAGAGTACGTTTCGCTTTTATGAAGAATTTTTTCAACCGTTTCTTTGAATATTTCAAATATGTATAATAACCGCACACTTCGAGATAAATATATTCGATAATAAATGAAATTTCCTATGCCTCGAAATTTGAAGTGAGATTTTAAAGGCTGGTATTATTTTAGACAATATATTTTTAGACATTCCCGCAGACGTTTCGCACATTTGGATAAACCTTCGTCTTTGTGACCTTTCTCGTACCATCCGACGACCTTTCCGTATTTTTCCGATAGCCATTATCTGAGAAACCGCTGTTGTAGTATATCAAGAAGGCGATTAGGGTCATTGGTTTTTCCAACCTACGGAATCTGGTTACCGGAAGCTGTTCCGAATAAAAGCCTTGACCGAACGTCGAGCTCAAGAAATCGTTCTCGTGAGACTTCTAGGATATTGTTGAACGAGTATGGTTAAGAATGGTATATTGGAAATATTTCCAATATACGTGAGAGTTTTGAAATTTTTTCACCAACTTGTATTATTGATATTTATTAATATTGATCGATAACTTTTTCATTTGTTTAGAGAGATAATTTTTGCGATAATTGTATAGGTACATGTTTTTCGAAAGATTAACCCAACTTTTTTCCATTAAATAATCTAAGAGAGAATGTACAACGAGACGTGCGATAACTCCATTGCGAAATGCAAGACCTTACCGTGAAAAATTACATTGTCGGAAATTGAGAATGGACGTGAGTAGATTGAAAACGATTTTCAATCAATTTTCAGTTTCGTGTGTATCTTAATTCGTCGAGTAGTAATCCTGGGTAACGAATCGGACAATTGCAGTGGAAAAAGGCATGCGGTAGTCAGACAGCTTGGAATTCGCCGAACTTGGCAATTTCATGCGAACTTTAATATCCCAGGAATTTTTATTCTACCTAGAAAATTAAATATGCATAATGTCTCTTTGCGATGCATGTTTAAGGATGAATCGCGCTTTCCATGCGGTGACTGTCACGTTATAAAATATTGTTTTTCCTTGATATTAATGTTAACGTTATTTGATGCTGACATTATTAATATAAATTTCTGTATGAAAATTTTATGGCGAAATTCCACATTTTTGTATTTTAATATTCTTTATTTGAAATTTTACAATAAGAAAAGAAAAGAAAAAAATAGAATGTATATAGCGCTTTATAACGTGCAAGTTTCTTATCGATGAGGTAATCCGATGCATTAACTGTCGGACGCGTGAATTGAATCTCGCGAGACCGCTAGTCGCCGGTTTACCGGTTTGAACTGGATTGAACGTACGGAGACGACGTTCTCTGCTCGACGTGCGTTCCCGTGAACCAGAGCTAACCGGTGACGGTCGTGTTCTGTCAGAAGGCGGCGGCGACGGCGGTGACTCACGTCGGCGTCACGCGAGTGCGAAGTCGAAAAGCTTCGTTCACGTGTCAAGTGCTAAATTAAGAGATTTCATCATGATAGAAAAAGAAAAAGAAAAAGCGAGAGAAAGAGAGCGGAAGCACAGCTTTTGCAGACGTTACATTGTACAGGAGAGCTGAACAAACATTCAACCCGAAGAATCGTGAAAACCTTCTCACGAATGCTTGAGATAAATAAATAAAGAATCAAACGCGTGTGTGATTGAACAAAATACATACACGGGTGAAGTAAGGGTGGATATTTTGCGCGTTTAAAGTCCGCGGTATTATTTTTCTATTGTTTCGCGACTTTGACGTTTGTTGATGAGAAAGTTGGCAAATGTAAATATCTTTCGGTTAGAGTTACACTCCGACAATGATCTTTGAATGATCAAAATCTTACGAAACGCGTCTCTGAACGCTATTATAGATACATCTTTTGTTTCACCCCCCTGTACTTTTTTCTCTCCCTCTTTCTCTCTCTCTCTCTCTCTCTCTCTCTCTTTCTTTTTCTTTTAAAACAGAATATTTTTCATGTTGAATGCAGAAAGCGAGAAAAAGGTGTCATTAAAGCGAACAGGTCTATTACGCATTAATTTCTCATCTACCTCTTTTGTCTTGTTTCTTTTTTCCATTTCGATGAATATAGCAGGGTGGCTAGTAGCCAGTGACGTCACAAGCCATGTTGTTTGCATTGCACGGACGCGCTTTTATTTATTGTCCGCCAACACAGCTCTTCCGATTCGCCGCAACTTTCCAGATCGACTATCGCACTTCGACGCGGTTATTCATCGTGGCAGAAAGCTTCTCACGTTGTCGCATATCACACCAGATTTCTCTTAGAAAACGACATGCCAAAAATAAAATGCTATGCATCAAGAGTAATACTCTTTTAGTAAAATAATTTTAAGTTATTTGATATTTTTTCATTCTTTCATCGTTGTTATATTATTATAGAATTATATAATTATTATGTATATTCTAAGAAATAATATCCACGCAAACGTTAGGTAGTGTAATACTAATTTTTGTTGCACATGGATTAACTTGTACGATACCGTTGCGATTTGTTGCAAGACTCAACATTAAATAATCTTGATTGGAACGTAATAATTGAATACATAACTATAAATTCTTCGTTTAATGAGTGAACTTTTTTCCCGTGATCGTAACTTTGGAATACATCGAGTTTATTCGTAATAATAATGTAACATCTTTCTCCAACGGAGTGACTTTGAATATCGAGTGACAACAAAGAGAAGAATTTAGAAATTCATTTCATCCTCTAGTTTCATTCATCTGGCATTACAATACATCGATCGAATCGTGGGCGAGGGATCTATTTTCGCGATCGACGGATCATCGAGTTTCTCTTCCGCGTTACGATGCCTTGTAAACTGTACGTATGCGTGTGCTTGTTTTTTTTCTTTTTGCTCAGAATACAGTGGTTTGGACAAGCACAACTTGTCGACAAACAACAGACGTAGTTTAAAAGACGCTCGCCACCGCCATTTGTACACTTTAAACGCTCATAATCGACGATTGAGCTTTGTGCACGTGACGTACCGGGCGCGCATGGGCACAACGATGGTAGTTTGATAATGCGGGTTGCATAACGCGGTGATGACGATCGCACATTCTTTAATACGTTAAATAACGCACGCGCATGTGCTGAATAGTATCAATAGTCTCTTAACGTACGCGATATGCCCGAATCAGGATATCTTTTGAGGTATTACAAGTTGAAACTGACACTTGTACGTCTCTTTCATTTCTATTTTAAAATTTTATTTCTTAACTTTTTATTGACTGTGCAGTTAAACTTGCCGTTTCAAGGACGCGCTTGACACGTATGCACGTAAATTTTATCTTGAATTTTATTAAATTATTACAATTGTATTGATTCATTGTCATTAGACATTAGATTAATATTTGTTAATGTAATTTCGATGAGAATTTCCGAACATTTTCCCTGTATTTTTTGAAATTAATCTCTGATAGTTTATACAGCCAAATGCGTTTATTTGCAAACCAATGGTCGCATGGGACTGTGTGTCATCCGGTGACATAACTGATTGTGAGTCGTAGTAGAATCGGTGCAACCGTACTGAAGCTCCAATTCCATGACCTAGACAGAACTTGATTAGAATCTTAAAAAGATTTATAGATAAGATAGGGATCTCAATGGAAAAAAAATGTATGTAAATATAATCAACGGTTTATTATGTATCTTAGGTTTTTTTTTTTTTTTTTTTCATTTTGACCATTACTATTTTATCAATCTATTCAACATCATGCAGTAAAGAAGCGGAAAACATTTCCTTGGAACGTATATTTTTAATTTCTTTCTACGAGAACTCATATATTTGCTCATCTTTTCCCGACAGTCTAGTTTCACGTATCAAAGATCGTAAGTTTTCGTAGTTTGCCTCGCGATACGAATGACGCGCGCGCGCGTACACGTAGGAAATTGAATTAAAAGCCGTAAACTGGCAGATGGGTCAATTATCGAAATGTATCGCGGCGAGTATATACATGAGATAAACTCTCTATATGCTTTTTGCATGCGATATGGTTTTTCCGTTCTTCTATTTCTCTGTTCTGGTTCGGTAGAAAAGAGAAGAGAAGAGAAGAGAAGAGAAGAGTTGTTCGAGTTGTGTTGCGTGAGTGAGTGTGATACGTGAGATTGGCGCAAGGCCAGTCAGGCGGCGATTGCGTAACTTGCGTCACCGCGAATCGCCCGGCGGCCGCTCGATGAACATCAGCACCGCCGCCGGTGCCTGGACCGAGAGTCTCCTTGGAGGCTGGCTTGAAGGAGGATAAACGAGAAAACGAGATAAACCTGGCGCTCGCGCGGCGCACACGAGCGATTTCCTCATCGTATGTACGTCCGTCGGCGAGAACACGGCTCTTCCCGCGCGTGCCTCCCCCTCTCCCCCCCCTCTCTCTCTCTCTCTCTCTCTCTCTCTCTCTCTCTCTCTCTCTCTCTCTCTCTCTTTCGCCGGGACGAGACGTGCCAAAAAATTTCGCGGAACTTGGCAAATTAGCACTGACAGTGATTCTATATACGACTAGTCGCATGTAATTACGAAATTCCATCGATATTAATAAGATTACAACGTATGTTTCTTTTTTACTTTTGGGTTTATCGAATCGTGTCATTTTTTTGCTCTTTGAACGTAGGTAGGTAATTGTTTCCAATGAAACATCGTTCGTTAACTTATTTCCCTCAATGTACTCGATGTAACGCACACGTCATAAACGAAATCCCGTGAATCGCAATTGGCGGATAATTCGAACACGAATGCAATTAGTCCGCTAACTCATTTTTGTTATTTTTGTCCTTCTTCTTTTTAATTTGCAGTCGAGCAACGAGCAATTTAAGGTGTGATAAATTGTACTATCTAATTGATACGAAGTCGACGTCAATCCAATTGTAACTATACCGCGATAATACGCGCGGACGATCAACCATATCCGGACCATCTATTACCAGCAGTCGAGATTTTATCGGAATTGGGACACGAATATTCTTCATTATTCCTATTGATTTCAACCAGTTTATCCTTATCAGAATTGATATTTATCTACAAATAAGTTAATGGAGAAAAATATTGACTGATATTATTACAGAAAATATACAGCGTAGAACAAAAGCACCAACACACAAATAGGATTGAAAATGTAACGATAGAGATTTTGGGCTTTTTTGTTTTTAAAATGATATATTTCTAAATATTTTTAAACTTTATTTCCAATTAAAAATTACAAGATTTTCTGTTTTTTGTTGTAACGCAACCAGATAGACAGGAAACAGGATAGAAAGGGGAATACAGGATAGGGAATGCAGACGGGAATCGCGTGCAAACATAGATTGGAGTGCCCTAGTACCGCTGACACCGACGACGCGCAACGGTGGAATCTCATTGACGTAATGGCTGCTTTCGTTATCGATCCTCGTCATTTCGACCGTCATTTCACGTCACGAGATATAAGCGTACGTCTCGAGTCTTTCGTCAGTTGTTTATAAATATTCGTGTCGTAAAGCCTCGAAGAGCCTGACTGCCTGCCTGCCTGTATGTTTGCGCCAGAAACCGAGAGCCAGAGGCTGGCATTCCGCTATTTTTGGCTGAATTGATTTTTACATTAATCAAAAGTCGAAACAACGATACGCGTGTATCGATTGGATATTTCCTTCTTCGACAAACGATATGAATAAATGTTACTGCGTTTCTTTCTCTTCATGCCTTCGTTTACACATACATTGTCGATATGTTAGCTCGAGCCAATGAGCTACGCTTCTTCTCTACTCATACTGTAGGTATTGAAGAAGGGAGAAGGAGGAGAAAGAGTTTTGACATTTACAGAAAGTTACTTTGAAATTTTCCCACGTTAAATTTGGAATACAGAGAAAACGTACGAGAGCAAAGATGATGGCATGTTGCGACCAAAAGCTATTCACCGTATTGACATATATTGAAATGGCAATCGACTTCTTCAAATTAAAACTGGCAATCGATGACTTTAGTATAAAAGCAATTATTATTCTATTAATTGTTAGCTACAAAAAAAAAGATGTTATACATCTATAGATATCGACTTTATCATTTACTTTTACTTTATAGATTTACTTGTGTGTATAAATGTTTATTCAGAGTATTGATATTTTGATTTTATTTTTTATCAAACGTTATTTATTTCATATCGTGTTATTATTATACGTTTGATACACGGGCGCAAGTACTTCTGTACGAATAATTCCGTGTCAGGTGATGTGAAGGAGGCGAACGTTAGCCCTTTGACTCGGTAAGCTTGCTATCGGGTTATTGACAATCGAACGCTTTCATAATGTCACGCGGCAATTTTTTGTCCCATCTCCCCCGCTCATTTTCTGTCCGTTCTTTCCGCTGGCCGAGCTTTCTTTTCGCAGCGTGTAGTCTCCCTTTTTTTTCCTCTTCTAGGTCGATCGTGATTTTATTCCTCACCATTTCATTTTTTATTTACGACAACCCGTGACCTATACGGCGGCTCTTTGTCGACGATGACGAAATGAGAATGAAAATCTTGAGCATAAGCTCAAGCGCGCGGCCCATTTAGAAGTTTTAAAAGCTCCACTTTTCTTAAAACGAGAAAAAAAACGGAAAGCTCTGGTGCCTTTTACTGTAAATATATAATTAGTTGACACTTTTTACAGCAGTAATTTGCTGAACGATTAAATGTTCGAGAATGCTGCGACGATAATTACAATGTAATTTGTATGTTAATGAAGAAAATTTAAGATGTGAGACAAGCTTAAAAACTAATACCTATATGGATGAAATTTATTGAGTGGAAAATCATAGTGTTATTTAAATTCGATTTTCGATTTAAATAAATTTTTTTATTAACACGCTTGTTAAACTTGCTTTGTACTCTATAGGCTCGTAAATTTCTATATCGTAACGGATCCACGGCTGACGGCGATGACGGAGGTAATTACCCGGTAATTCGAGTAATGAGATGATTCATTGCAAAGACGCGACGTTTGAAGTCGAGACTTGGCGTTACCATTTAACAAATAGTCACTGCCAATTATCGTTTATCCTTTTTCATAGAAATGATAACGATAATGAATTTATAAATATTAACGACACTTGCACAGTGTTACGCGAAATCGAATTTCTGCGAATGCAGAATTTAATAAATCGGTATTTTACTCGAATGAATATATCTATGTGGAGAAATCAAAGATAAATTTATATTGATATTTGTAGTTACAAGTATTGAAATTCTATTGCGCTTGTTAGTAGGACAATAGCAAATAGTTTTTCAGACGAGAGGGAAATTTATTCACATTTTTATCCGAAAAAGTTTTATTTGGTCAGTTTTTAACATTAGATTTTCTCTCCATTATTGACATTTTTATTTTTTTAATGGTCTACGAACCTTAAAACTACGTTGTGCGTAAAACAGTTCTATAAAAATTATTGGAAGAAGCGAACGAATGTCTTGATTTTTTATTAAAGAAGCATTGATTTTGATTGAATTTTGATGAAACAATTTTTATATGTTTGCTATATTACAAGGCGCTGTGCATTTTTAATGTGATTGTAAACTTTTAAAAACTTTATTTTGGTTAAAGATGTGATATTTCTTAGCGTTTGATGCGAAGAAAGCAGGAGAACTTGTCTCGCTCCTGTTTTTTCACGAACGCAGTATTTTAAATAAGAATGGAAATACCATCCTCGGAAGTTGAAAATTGGATGATAACGTAACGCGTATCTCGAGAAGAGCAGCGAGAGAGGTGAGACGACGACACGAAACGGACTAAACATATGGGAAAGAAAGAGAGACAACGGGTTGAGCAGCGGTACAGTCGGTTGGTCGGTCGGTCGGTCGGTCGGTCGGTTGGTCGGTCGGTCGGTCGGGTATAGCGCCCGTCTGATGTCAACGCGTAGCCCAGTAGCACAGATTGTAGTCCGCGATGGCTCTCAACTTATCTAAGAATGATTTTCGTTCGAGCATTTGGCAATCGTTTTCTCGCTCGTCGATAACGAGCGCGAAGATTCGGACTTGAAATCTTTGTAAAATTTAGACGATATATTGCAGAAATGTAGACATATCGATCAAGTATGTTGAGCTTTATAGAAATATTTTTACACATACTTTATTTGTGTAAAACATGATTGATCTAGATGAAACATAACACATATCCCACTGAGAAACTTCGAAAAAATAAATTCCTTCAGTTTCTTTTATATGCTACAAAACGTAACTCGTTTCTCTTTAATATTTCACTTTTTTTTATGAAGAAAGTATCATCTACTTTTATATTTGCACTTTTCGATAACAGCTTGTATTTATCGGAACTTTTAGATAAATTTTATCATTTAACATCAGTATAACTACGTTGGACAAGTGGGTTATCTGTTATCACCATTTACCTCATTCACAATTTACGTAAAAACTTATCATTAATCAATATGAAATGTTCAGTTTCCGATTCACATTACCTTCACTTGTCTTCTACTAACGCAGTTAACGTTGCCAGTTAAGGCCTTATTCTTCTTGGCAAAATTTCCCTAAGGAGCGATCTTTCAACCTGTCAAATAAAATAGTCCAGATTCATTCTCTCTTCTCAACTTATCCCAATAATCTCGAAATAAAGTCTATTTTAATTTTTGTTTCTTTTTCCTGTAAAAATTAGCATTTGTCGATCAATCTTTCGTTGAAGAATAAAAAGCTCGGATTTCTTTTCCCTCCTTATCATTATATACGTCGTAATCCGCTTTGGTCCATAATCCATGTATAATCTAGTTCCATTTTCGCCTTAAGTTTCATCGAGCATACGGAATTCTTGTTCGTCGATGCGGCTACTCGGATGAGAACCGTCGGCTATGGGGAGCTTGCGCTTTGTCGTTTCGGGGGCGCGGACCGATGTTGCGCGGCGGTAGCATCGCGACAAAGAGCTGTTGGTGAACCAGGGTTGCGCGCGCAACCAGGTTTGCCGGCGAACGGGTGTTGTTACGACCGCAGAGAGGAGCACGAGGGGTACGAGGCAAATAGGGGTTCGAAGGGGTGCCCGCAAGCGAGTCGCGGGGCTGGCAAACCCCGTTGGGTGGCGGACGCGCACTAGTTCCTAGGTAAATTGCTAATTGGGATGGATATTTGTTACTTCTCGTATACTGCAGTTATCATCGAGCTTTTTCGATTGATAGAAATCTACTATCGAATTTTTTCTCGTCGCTTGGCAAATAAAATTTCTGGTTGACAAATAGAATTTATTGGTCATCGAACGAAGCGATTGAAGAAACGGAGGGAAAAATTAATTTTTTCCGAGCAGGAGTTAAATTATTTATATATATTTTTTAATAGAAAAATATAACTGTTATTATAGTTTCATAAATTCTTATTTGGATGTGAACACTTTGAAAAGATTTGTTCATGTCGATGAAGATATGACCGGTGGCATATGGCGTTTTTCCCACGTACCAATGACATAAAGAAATTAAGTGACAAATAAAAGTACTGAATATTTTCAATTTACCCGGTTTCTCAAATGTGGTTTAATTTCACGTATGGGATTCGAGGAGGGAACGAGGGAATTTTCCCTAGACGCGCGTGTAGATTCTAGTAGGGTGAAAGAGAGAAGAGAAGGAAGTAAGGGTGGGGACAGAGGGGGGGGGGGAGAGAGAGAGAGAGAGAGAGGGAGAGAGAGAGAGAGAGAAGTAAGACGGGTCATGACGCGCGGGTTGAACACCGTTGGTAACAGAGGAGGGCGGGCGTAGGAACGGCAGGAGTAGGGAAACGACTGTACGGCGGGGGTAGGTGTCGTGGCAGTGGGGAATACGGGTCGATGATGCCGCCGATGCCGGTGCCTCGACGATACGAAACGCCAGTCAGTCTCTGGTCCACCCGAAGCCGTGCTGCTAATCCTCTATCTTTCACCGAACACCATTCGCCGCAGCCATGAATGACAAGGTTTGTGCTAAGAGTTTTGTCAACGAATAGCTAAAGAAAATGAGGCGGAAAAGGTGAGAGAAAGAGAGTGTGCGGGTGTGCTGTGTGCGCGCGTGTGTGTGGGAAAGAAAAAATAAACGAATAATTGGCGCGACTATGAAGCGCTTTCAAGAGATGCACTTGCGCGGCTTTTCGAGACCGTGAAGAGAGCTTTGGTCAAGCTCACACGGCGGCCAACCGACGGAGAACCGGACTTACCGGAGAGAAGATAGTAAGGAGGGTGTCTATCAGTTAAGCACAGCTGATTCAAGTGACAGATCGCTGAGCGACTCCGCAAGTAGTGATATTTCGGTGACGCGCTTCGCAAATGTTTTCTTTCGTACAAGTGAATTTCATTTAGTTTTTTAAAAATTGAACAGATAGATTGCCAGAGAATGTGGAAGTTAAGAAACTGTAATGCGCGTGAGAAAGGTTTTTGAAGCGCTTCCTAATTCTCCTCGTTCTTATTCTCTTACTCTCCTACTCTCCTCTCTTCTCCTTAGAACGGAGTACCTATTCGATAGCAGATTAGTCTCTTTCTTCTAGTCCCTTTTTCTTTCGTTTTCTCTTCTTCTCTTTCCTCTCCTCTTTTTCTCACAATCAGATTCCGTCAAATAATTTGTCGCTCATCAGTTTTGTTAGTGTTGTTATCAGGAAAGCGAGCAACTTTCAATTTGACAACTTTCTCGTTCTCTTTTTCTGATTCCTCTCTCTCTCTCTCTCTCTCTCTCTCTCTCTCTCTCTCTCTCTCTTTCGAGTCGCTCCCATCTTTCTCTCTTTCGTTAACTCTTGTGACATTGTGTATAAAAAGTAAAACATTTTATGATATACTTTGTGTTCATATCACAGACGTTTCTTCTGTTTCGCTTTTTAAAACTAGTCGCTTCTCCCGTTGCCGTTTTTCTCGCGACAAAATCGCGCTTGAGCACTTTGCCGTTCATCTTAATGTCAACGTGCGATCATCGACGCTTGCTCTGCGGCCTCGTGCTCCACTAAGCGTATGACAAATGATTTTGTCAGGGAATTAGAAACATTATTAATCGACTTGAGACACTTGAATGAATTTTTAAATTCTCTCCGGAAGTGCTGATTTTAGTCCGTGGAAAGTTGTTCGCCGACGTTGAGACAAGTTTCTTTCGGAAGTTAGTCGGCACGTAAATCAGTCGCAAAAGTTTGTGAGCGATTAACAGGATAGAATCGTCCGAATCGCGAGCTCGATGGAGATTTTGCTCCGATCCGATGCAAATAGCGCTTAGTGATTTTCTCAGCGCGCTTCTGCGCAGATTGCTTCGTACGCAAGCTCGTTCACTCGCTCGCCGTGGGTCGCAAGATTGGCTCTCTTCACGGAAAATCCTTATCTTCGTGTCTCGTCGCCGGTGGGTGTCCTATATCCAGTGGTACCCGACTGATCATCAGTGAGAGACATGAATTCGGTATGCGTTGTCGGTTTTATGCCGTTGTTTTATTCTGGGAAACCTTCCTCGGAAGATGGACGGATCGATTAATTATGCGCGTTGTCGTCGTGGCAGTAGCGGAAGGATGGATCGACGGCGACCGTTATTTTTAGAGTCACGCTAAAGTTCAATCCCTGCGAACCCGTGTGCCGCACGTAATCTCCGTTGGAAAAGGTAGAATTGCATTTTCGACCGATACAGTTGATACCAGACAAAATTTAGATCGTCCAATAACTACATAGTCTTGTCGTTAATGATTTACAATTAATGATCCATCGTTTCTCTGAATACTGAGTATTCTACAATATCTATAACACTTTTTTCCGTAATTGATGATTTACCGATTTTTAATAAAAATTACGTTAAAGTGATCTAATTTTTGATAGTGTTACCGTTTTCATGAATATTGTATGCTACTGTATATGTGCTACTTATGTAGTATACATTGTATCATCAAATAATGCCACTATTATCGTTGGATTTATGACTTATCATTGTAATGTAATTTATAAAAAATTGTGCAACTAAGTTCTTCTATGGCCTGATTATAATTTTCATGGTTAGGTTAGATCTTCTCTGTGATAAACCATAAATTAACTTTGACTTGAGGGATAATTTGCTGTTCAGCTATTCCAACTCTGGATTCCTATTTTTTTGCTTACTTGTTATGTCAATTCCCAAAATACAAATAATGATAGTAATCTTGTGGTCGAAACAAGTACGTGTGTAATCCCGAGGGACACGAGCGACACGCCCTCAATTCAGAACTCCACCATTCTTCGTCGTGTTCCTTCTTACATTCCCCTTCGTTATCCTTCAGCAACATCTTCCTGCTGATTTTCCATTAGTTACTTTATTACGACTCTGCGACATACTTATGCTCTGGATTCACTACGAGATGAATAGAAATTCTAATTTGTTTTTTATTTGACTGAAAGGGATTTTATCTCATTTAATTTCATTTAAAGAGAGAGAGCTTTCAAATATTCCTTACGAGACATAGAGTTGTCTTGGTAGGGTTGGATGCTATTAAGAATGTTACTTAATCTCGCGTGACCATCTCAGTGGCCAGTGTCCAAGATACGATAGCGTGTCAGAATGTGAAATAAACATGTAATTTTTCTTTTTTCTTTTGCCGGTTTCGATAAGTATATGGCGAATGGCTATGCACGAGTTAGATACAAATGTTTGATTGAGAAAGTCAATTTTTTTTTAAGTGGCTCTAATATCTTATTCATTGAAATTTCTTGGATCGACTTCCGCGTCTCGATTATCGTTATCGTCGTCATCGTCGTCACCATCATCGTCGTCATTCACGCGTGAATGACGTATCTCGCGGTGCTGTGCGACATTGAATCGCCAATGTTTAACGCTCGTCAAACATCATCGGTCTCGCGTATCGATCATTTAGATTAGCGCTCGCGAATCGGTCAGCTGGGATTATGTGCGTTTCCGCGAACAAGTTGCATCTCGCTGCATTTGCACGAAACAGTTTCTGATTTACCTGGTTGAACTTTCGATCTTTTAATTTTTCCTGTAATTTCGAAAAAATTCCGCGTATAAATCTATGTATAGAGCTTGTTTTCTAAATGAAAATTAGTTACATTAATAAATCTTTAAGCATCGCAGTCGTTTTTGATTATATACTCAAAATATAGCATTTCTTGTGACTTTCTTTCCCGTTTCATGTCTACACTTTTTGACAAATTGTAATAAATGCAAATTTTAATAATTTGTTTTAATGAATTTATGCCATAAATATCATACTAATTTGGCGTGTACATAAATTATTCTTACTCTTGACATAACCATTTGACATAACACACCAGCCAGAAATTAAACTGTTCCATCGTGTTTGAGATACACGAATTCATCTGCGCTTTCATATCTTAGCGAACATCTCTTATCATTCTTCCGCAATGTCAGAGACTCATGCACTTTTTATTTGACGTTATCTATTACACGTGCATTACGGTAATAAGAGCGGTAATAAAGACGTTGACACGTTTCATTGGATGTCTTTAAATGATATTTTTCTCATGTCTATTGTCAGGTTTTGTACCTTGCAAGATGAATACTATGGCCTATGTCTTGAACTAATCATATCGTTAATAGCGTACAAACGACGTAATTAATTCTTTGCGATAGAAAACATCGTAAAAGGAAAGACATAACTTGATTCGACAAAAGGAAGAGAAATATTATTTAAATATCGCACCGTTAAGTTTGTCAAATAGATAAAAGTTTTATGTATATTTATGAATTAAGACTAGAATTAGAGTGCAGGACAGAAACGAAAGAGTCATGAAAACAAGTATGCTGGAAGATGAACAGCAAGATAGGTTGT
Source organism: Monomorium pharaonis (assembly GCF_013373865.1). NCBI lineage: Eukaryota > Metazoa > Arthropoda > Insecta > Hymenoptera > Formicidae > Monomorium > Monomorium pharaonis. The sequence goes on from NC_050473.1 coordinate 12,489,320, forward strand.
TTTCTGGATAGCCTTGCCAGGTATCCGGTATTATCCGGATCGTTCAGGATTTCAGTGACTGTCCGATGTCTGTTACGATGCTTCGACCGTTGGGTGCTTAACCCTTAGATACGGGAGGGAATTTTTCAAGCAATGCTTGCAATACTTAATCTTTTAAAGCTTTTATTGAAAAAGTCTTGCTATCTTTTGACGTTAAAAAATTTTAATGACAGTTAAAATGTTCCTTTCTAGAATACCTTCTTTGTATAAGTAATTTGTCCAATTGTGTTGAAAATTGGATCTTGATATGCATTTTTTGTATAATAACATTGTCGAAATTATGACTGTAAGTTTGTTGATTCATCTACAGTTCACCTGACATTTCGATCGGCATCACGAGCCAACCAAATTTCTCTTTGCAATTGTTGGTGCCACTCATCGTCGAAGAGAAGAATCGATCGCGATGAGGCGAGGGTGAACTTCGGTCTTAGATATGTTTCGTTTTCGTCTCTGATTGCCGTCATAATATCATCACTTGATTTCTCCACGATATGTTTCATCGATGAATCATTAATATCTACTGATTTCCGATATCGATTTTGCGCCAGATGAGAGCTTTGCTTTCAAAGAGTCAACGATATTTAACTTCCGATTTAATTCCATTTGTTTTAATTTGCTTCGATTCATTTCGGTAATATCGGCGACGATTCGGTCGTTATTTCCGAGTAACATCCTCGGAATAGCACACCAGCTTTCAACTGGAACGAAACTCGACCATTGGCTGGATCGATATCCATGGTATATTTAAGGGCCTTTAGTTCAGAGCGCAAGTCCTATCTGGAAATAAAATGCTCGATACTAAATTGGAAGGTCTCTTGTATTTTCTTTCGCTTCCGCTTGGCTCTTTATCTTATTACATTTATTTCCAGACTAATCAAATGTTATTTTGTGGCGAAAGATTTCACATGTGGCTGCGCGAAACGTACATTTTAGGAAGATGAAACGAAATTGCAAGACAAATATTATTTATAGAAAAAAAATTTTTAGAAATAATTTAAAATCAGCGCTACGTTGATAATTTATTATGACTGTTGTAAATGCGAACGTTTCCTTTTTCACTTTATTCTGTTAATTCTGATTATTAATAAGAAGATATTTTTGTCTAATCAATATATTGTCCTTGAAGCATGAATTTACTACTTTTGATTCAGTCTCTAATTTTGTTTATTCGTTAATTTTTACATTTTAATAAATAAATAATATATTATCTAATTTGAAATATGTTTTCGATTAATATTAATATATAGTTATTTTTTAGTTATCTCTAAGAAAAAGAAAATTTTAATGAGAATTTACAACATTAAGAGTGAAAATCGATGCTTTCATTTCTTTACAATCAGTAGATCAAATTATTACACCAAAATCACATTTTAAAATAATTGTAAAAACTTCAATAATTCAGAACATTCCAATTGGAAAACTTTTTTTTAGTCGTATGTTTATTGTAGCAAGTGAGCGATACGTATACACGATGCTTCGTTTATGATTCGTCGCACAAGTTATCAAAGTTAAAGGCGTTTCTGGAAATTTTGCAATAAAATTTTGTGTGTGACTCAGCTTGTAAGTTACTGCACGATAACTTTTACAATGTTAAATGAATTGTCGATTGACATTGGTTATACAAGTGAACCCAGTTTAATGATTATTCCGATGTTCATTAATAGGCGATAAAATTTTACATCTCTTAATGCTCTTTTATAACGCAATAGTTCCTGAAAATTTTAATAAATTTGTAAACTATTTTTGAAATAACATATTAATATTCATTACAAAATATTTTAATTTTTATTCTAGTGTCGGGAATCATGATAAAATTTGAACTAAAGATGAATTGAGCTTTTTGTTTTATTTCTTCGAGTTCAAAGTCTGTTAATCCAGTTGTGATCGAATTTAATTACTTCCTCGAAGACTTCTGTTTAAGATCCTTGTAGCTCTTCTAAAATGACCGATGCCTTTATTAGGTCAGAGAAATAATTGAAAAGATGTATATCTTGAATTAGAAAAAAATTTCTTTAGTTGGTATCAACTACAATTCTATAAAAATTAAATATGATTGAATCGATGCGGTTAAATAATAATATGGATAAATAAGAAATATGGGAATAATATGGAATTATATATATAATATATATACATATGTGTGTGTGTGTGTGTGTGTGTGTGTGTGTGTGTGTGTGTGTGTGTGTGTGTGTGTGTGTGTGTGTGTGTGTGTGTGTGTACTATTTCATATTATTTTCATATATATTAAATTACTTTTTTATAGTATAGTAAGACATAAGAGGAATCTTTATCTGTAGGAACACACCGTATTCTTCCAGGACAAAGTGGAACTTATTGAACTTATCGATGAACTTTCATACATGTTTGAAAGTGATGTGCGTGTTTATATGTTGCGAATCGAGTATATTGATTTTATAACCATAAAAACGTACTGCAAATTAGAATATTGGTTTCTTAAATGTTTATTAATTTATTTTAGATGTTAATTTATTAGATATTTTTTTAATATTTTGAAATCTTTTTTTATTAACTCAATGCATAATAAGCCTGTTTATATAATAAAGGCAGTATTTAATAATATTCCAGAATAGTTGAAATTTGATTATCAATTCTGAATATTTTGTAACGATGATTTAATCGAATCGATTTTTTCGATAATTACACAATTTTATTGCTTTCCTGAAGAGAAAAGTGAAATTTTTGTTTTAATGGATACTGATAAAGAAATTATATGTAAAGATTGTTTTTTATTTTCTCTGTATGCATGAAACAAATATCTTCATGTTTATTGAAGAAGAAACCTAGTCAAATCTGACAGCAACTTGTAAACTTGTAAAGTATCTCTTTAATCCAAATATAAATCTCCTTGAATTTTTCAAATAATGGACATAAGCTTTCCAAAGAAATCGAAAGAATTCAATTTTTTGTAGCATTGTGATATACGGAATTTTTCTTATCATCGATTATTATTCTTTATCATAGACGACGAAATGTAGTTTAAAATCCTAAATGTATGATGCACGGCATCTTTCTCTTGTTCAGTATGGATATTTCTGTGGGATTATGCGTGCGCAATTCTGTCTTTCCCCCTTTCCTAATTCATACTCGACTTGATCGTTAAACTAAAATGAACTAGCACGAACCGGTCGCGTACCGGTATCGTATGGAAAAAGAAAACTAGCTGTTGCGCGCATGTATACATCGGCATGTCTTCTCTATCGATCTTTTTCTCTGTCTTACAGATGAATGAATAGATAACTGGGAATTTTCAACGAGGATACAAGTCGATTTATTTTTTTGCCGATACTTTGATTGCTGATACAGTTTAAAATTTTATTTAGGTTTTTCTTTGAATTTTATTTTTTAACATTTTTAAATAATAATTTTTGTTATACATTGTTGTGATTTTATTTTAGACATAAAAAGAGGAAGCGTTTATGTCTAAAGTAATGATAATAAAATATGAGTGTTTATTATGTAAATAGATATATATTATATACAATAATGTTTAATTGAAAAATCTACACTTGTATAAAATATCAAATTATTCATATTAAATTTATTTTTATTTTGAGTAATTATTTTCAGAATCTAATTTTTTGAATATAATTTAACTAAATTCAATGATTTAATTTTTCAAGTCGGTTTGCATCTTTAGTTAAAATTCTCGCATGAGATGAATGAGTAGTTAAATAAATTCTTTGAAAATATAGTGCATGTGCATCTACGCGTCGTATTTTTTCTGCATTTTTTCTGCCTTTATATACGTTCCGTTTTCAACAGATCTATTTAGATAATAGATTTAATAAGCAACCTCAGAAAACTCAGAAATGTTATTTTATCGCGTTTGTCCTTCTTCTTATGTCACAAGGAGAACTTTACACGCATATTGTGTTTGTTTTTTTGAAACTGAAAAGATAAGAAATACAAGTAAATTGACTGTAAATTTTTACAGCGAAACAGATACATCTTACTATTTCCAATACGAAGAAATAATTTTTCAAATGCGGATGACGTTTGTCAGTATTAAATCTTGTTTAAATCTTCTCCGATCGCGTGATTTATGATGACAAATTCTCAGTGACATATTAAAACGCTAAGAATGTCAAGGCAAAGAAGAAAAATCGATTCATATGTCGATCCTGAGATAGACGACGTCGTGTCAATAAGTACGTTAACTCGATCGCGTATCGGTTGTTATGAGAAAATCATATTGCGAAAATTTCCATGACACGTTGATACACGCGATCCGTATAAATTGCAAAATTTCCTCAGTATGGAGGATAATCCAAAATGTAATTTGCGAAACATATGAGGCCATTGTATATACCAATCTACATAAAGGCATTTAGGACCAAGAGAATGTAAATTCCTATGATGTGTTTTAATGACTTTATATATTATGTCTTATTAATTATGCGCTTCTGTATACGTTAATGCTCTTATGTAAATTTGTATGCGATGAATTTAAAACATGTAATCGTGCGATTATTTTCCGAGACGCATTTTCAAAAATCAATATTTGATATTTAATTTTTAATGTTATTAAGTGTACATTAAATATATTTATAATATATTTAATATATATTTAATGAAACGCGTAGGTACACACACACAACACTATTTTGTGTTTTGTCGCAGTATGTATATGACTAAAGTGCATTGAAGGAAATTGCATAAAGGTGATAATATTTGTAGATAATTATGGTGTTGTAAAATTAATAGAAATGAATCGTTTTTTTATATTTCTTTTGTTTGACGCGTAGGTATACATGTTTATTGATGAATCGAATGTATGCATTCGCTTACTCATATGTCAATCGTTTTGCGCTGCTTGTCTGCATTAGTGAAAATGCATCAGATGACGGAGTGTGTGTGTGTGTGTGTGTGTGTGTGTGTGTGTGTGTGTGTGTGTGTGTGTGTGTGTGTGTGTGTGTGTGTGAGGGGGGGGGTATCTTCTAGCGGTTATGACATAAATACATTCAATGTCTCAAAGACTTTCAGGGACGGTCGGACGAGAATAGACGAAAATCCAATTTTAATCACAGAACCTCGACCCGCGCTCGCTTCATGTCGCGCAGCATTACGGATGAGTATCGACAGAAACGTATTTTCAAAGTTTGTTCATACTTTTATACAGAGACGTAATCTCAATGAATTAAATTTATACTATAAATATCACGGACATAGCGATATATAAAACATACTTCGAATTAATTTTTGCATTTATATTGTCCAAGTAAGAGATCTTTCTTGCATATTTTTTATCTATAATCTTAAAGTTGGAATGAATTTAAGTGTCTGATTCTTTAATTTGGTTCCTTGGGTATCCTTAAAATATTTTGCGATGTTCCATCCTAAGGTGCTCTACAGCTCGTATTGAATAATCCATGAATCATTTACGCCAGATGGTGAAATAATTGGATTGCGGTAATTGAAAAAATGAGTTCGCGAAGTTTAATCTAGAATGAGATTGAATCAGAAAGCGAAACACAGTTTGCGGTGACACAATTCTTCGCGTAAATAGGTACCAGGCAGAAATGAGAAATGTAATTAAAGCGCAAACATTCTGAATTTGTCGAGTACCGAAGATACATTCCCTGCAAAATAGATGAATACGCGTCTGCAGTTGACTCTTTAATTATTCGTTTGTTACGAGCGATATCTATGTAATAGTTTAACAATTGATTCGGCTTTTGGACTCTCTCATGATACACTTGAGACTCTTCTCTTATCTTTATTCTAATTATATGTCTATCCATTTCTCTATTACATAAATTTTTTTTCAATTCATATGTAGTTATTATAATTGATAATTGTGTGTTGATTATTGTGCATTTATCATAGCGTTTTCACGAAAATTTGTTTTTTATTAAAATTACATATGAACGTAATGATGTGTATCGATAGGTACATATATTTTTACACAAGATTAAAATTTACATTTATAAAGTTTACAAAAAAAAAAAAAAAAAAAAATTCTTCTATAGCTATTATCTTTTATTAGATTAGAAATTACATGTAGTTTTACAAAATATCTTTTCTTTGAAGAAAACGTGAATTATATAAACCAGTGGTTCTCAGCCTTTCTTTGACCAGGGCTCTCTTCGGATTTTTTTGTTTGATGCAGGAACCTCAAGGTTCAAAATAAACATTCCGAGAATTTGAAAATAAATTTTAATCATAACTTTTAGTTAACATTAAACTTAGAATAATATTTGAATATATTTTTATAATAGAGAACTTTTAATTAAAAATCAATGTGACTTTATTTTGCGGACCTTAATTTAGTTCTCGTGGATCCCTGGTGGTCCGCGGACCACTGGTTGGGAATTCCTGATATAAACAGTCTTCGTTTACATATGTGTGGAAGTATTACGTAAATTAATCGAAAACTTCGACCGATTGAATTTGTGCTTGCACACTTTTTGTAAAGTTCATTCATTATCATTAGATAACATAAAATGTGCTTTGTGTACACGATCACATCTACTTACTTTTTCAAATTCGAAATCACTCCATTCAAGTCCTTTTGATGATAATTGACATTGTTTTACTTTCATTATTTACGTACTGTCGTTAAAAAATTTAATTACATTTTTAGTAAACATGTCAACATGTGAATCGTGAAGACATTTTATCGATAAATCACTCTTCAACAAGTCACGCGATTCAATTTCTTCAAGGTAAACGATGCGAAATTTTTGTAGAAGGAAGTTGAATCATTAACAAGTAAATTGCGTCTCTCGGGTATTTTTAACTCGAGAGAATACATTACATACATAAAATTAAAGTAACAAAAATAAATAATGACGTGTTTGAAACTTGTTTGTTTTTTCATTTGTTCGAAGCTGCACGTTATTTACTTTCAGCGTAATATTATTCAGTTGCGTGCTTCTAATTGCTAGGCGTATTCTTTTGAATTACTTGCTGTTTGTTCCAAGTTATATGGGATTCGTGGAAATTTAATTTTATAAGGGATAGAGGAAGAAAGAGAAATAGCGAGAGAAATGCATAGACTGGGTTAGATGAAATTAATATATGACAAAAATTTATTCTTTTCGACGTTATTTGTCGGTATTTAAAAATACAATGAAATATAATAAAATGTAAAAGAAATTGAAGAAAAATTGATTGCGAATGATTAAAAATAAAAGTTTCTTCAAGTTGCTTGTACATATTGACATTGAATCGAGTATTTTATCGAATGCGCAAATTAAAACTAAGTAATTATTGTGAGAATCTTGTCATATCTAGTATTTCCAAAATATCAATCGTGATTGTTTTCTACATTTTTCGAAAAATTTGCGAAAGTGTGCAAATCAGCTACGAGATGCATCTGATATGAGAAAAATCGGCTTGTCCGACAAATCACATTTGATGCATATAGGGGGCTACGTAGTGTGCTCGAGTTAAATGACCAATCTCTCCCTCTTGACCTAATTCGTAAAACGTCCTGTGCCACGCACTCTACGTGACGTCACATGCATAGATCTCTCCTCTCGCGGCGATTGTAAGAGTGAGTAATGCGTGAGGGTACGTGCAAGGCCAGTCAGACGACTAGCCGACCAGCCAGCCAGCCAGCCAGCCAGCCAGCCAGTCAACCAGCCAGCCAGCCAGTCAGCCAGTCAGTCAGTCAGTCAGTCAGTCAGTCAGTCAGTCAGTCAGTCAGTCAGTCAGTCAGTCAGTCAGTCAGTCAGTCAGTCAGCCGTTGCATGGCAACGTGGTGTTCGCGTTCTGAACGGCGGCAGTGGCCAAATATCGACCAGCTGACAAACGGCTCATCCACATCGCGTGTTTCCATATCTATGAAAAACATTCGTCTAGTAAAGGGTGTGCGCGGGCTGTAGACGCAAATAAACGCGCGTTTTATTCCGATAAACAGTAATTAAAAACCGAGAATAACTAACCCGATTAATTTTCAAATCCCTTAAGACGTGGAAGATGTTAAAAGTTCTTAATTGGTTGTGTCTAGTAATTCATAGCACACATACATATGCACTTCAAATTATGCGACACATAGTTTATGACTTTGATCATCTTATTAACTCTGCCTCTTAAAGAGAAGGTCCAACATATTAAGAATTCTGATACCTTTATATCACGTTTTTCACAGTAATACAAGCATATCTCTAGGATCCACAAAAGTGTTTTATTTAGAAAAATGTATTAATAAATATTTAAACGTCAAATTATTAGATTAATAAATTGGGAACTTTTATAAATGTATAATATTAATTACGCAAATGAGGTTTTTTCATAGGCGATAATGTCTATACATTTTTGAGAACACCGAGGAAAGTTTAGTCAGGCTTAAATTATTCGCAATATATTGCGACCGATGCAAACCGAATAATATCGAGCAAAGCGCGCGCGGATGCGCGTGTCTTTCTCATAAATAATTTAGCCCTGTGTCGATGCCGTTTACGAAATCGACTTTCAGCTTTGCCGTGGGTGAAATGCGGTTCAATATTGCATGTGTGACGGTCATTGTATTTTATAACGATATTTTCACCTTTGTCAGGAAACTAACGCTCTCGTCCTTGCACCACTGACGTGAGATTCAGTAGTGTGTAGAATATTTGCTAAGCGTAGTTATTTTTAAATGTACATTTCGCATTATATCGGAATTTCTGAGAATCCGTCTTGGGTATATATCCATCGATCGACATATAAAAAAAAGTAAAAGTTTACGACTTTCGTTTCCCTTTTCTCTTTAGTTAAATATTTATTTTATACAAATGCCAATTTATTATTTATATAATCAATTTACTTAAATTATTGATTTACACTCATTTACAATTACTTTGCCGTAAGATAAAAAGGAAATTCTTGTAAATGATACATTTTTTATCGAGTATGATACAACGGTAATTGTAATGGTGTCCAAATGTTAACAAAGTTTTATAAAATTGTCATGTTTTAAGTTATAAAGTTGCTGGCAACTGTAAATTTTGAAAAGTACCTAAAAATAATTAACGTAAAAATATTTTTTGTACATTATTATTGAGGTACGAATATATCTGGACCTTGTTATCTATTGAGGCATATTGAAAAAAAATTGGATGGCAATTAGAGATAAGCTTGATAAGCATCAAGCCGATTTGACAAAAGATTAGCTGCGCAATGCGATTCCTCGATTCAAATCATAAAAATTAAATCATTCAGCGTAATAAAGTTTGTTTGATAATGCCCAATTACACAATACATGGCAAACATAACAATCTGAGTCATTCATTATTATTCGCGAGTATACAAAGGCTTTATCCAATAATATTTTCTGTGTACAAAGATAAATTTGGCTATGTCATCGGTATTTTCTCTCGATACTAGTATCGAATATCGATAATTGACATGATCCCGAGACTGTTGGAAGTCGCGCCAAAGTAGGGAGATGTCCCGCTTGTGTGTCTCCTGGATGCGCTATCATGGGGGTCGCGATATATCAACGTGCTTATGCACATTATTAGGTACACCATACTCCGTGCGAAGACGAGACAAGGCTGTACAAGATAAAACGAGATGCGAAAGAGAGAAGGAGAGAGAACACGTATAGCCGGTGGTGCCCTACTTGGGTATTGATCCGTGACAGTGGGAGGCACTCGTTAGAGATGGCTAGGTCGTAGGTCGCATGCGCGTTTCCACCGATGATTCCGTGTCGCCATCATCGACCCGCGGCTGAAGAGAAATAGAGCCGAATCGGCGAGAAAAGCTAGAGAGAGAGAGAGAGAGAGAGAGAGAGAGGGGGGGGGGAATAGAAGAGAGAAAAACGATGGGGTGGGTAGGGAAAAAATGAGGAAAGTAGAACAAAATGTAAAATATGGGAGGAAAGAGAGGGATGCACAGCCATGAAAATTATCATCCAGTCATGTCTGAATGGTACCTTGTCTCAACTGGCAAATAGATCGCAAGTTGTCCGCCCTTTAAAATTGTGCTTGGAACGTGGACGTTTCGTGCTTGAAATTCTCGACAAGTTTTAGTGATAGGAGAGAGTGAAAGGGTTTAAATCTATCTTACATCAGTAAAATAACGGTCTATCATTGAAAAGGCTCGAGAACTGTAGAGAAAAACCTGATTTTATTTTATTTACATAGATAAAAAGATTATTTTTCTTAGAAAATGTAGGCATGTTGATAATAATAAATTATCACGCAGATAAAGGCACATTTTAATCCCTTTATCGAATTCCTCACACTGCGAAGGGTTTCAACATGTTTGAAGTCGGTCCCCTCTTGGCGCGGACACGCGACGTCGACCCGTATGCGGCGCCGTTACTGCCGCGTCGTCGCGATTACCATCGACGCCGACGTCGCCGGCGGCGCGCGGCACCGCGGCACGATCGTTTAAAGTTAATCCTTAATGTCTTAAGTCAATGTCTCTCTATCTATACAACCGCAAAAGAAATATCGTGCATTTGCTTTTTTTTTTCGAATTAACTTCAAAAATTTACATAGAATATAAGTTAGTTTATGTTTAATTTGAAAAAATACATATGAGTGATAATACATATGAGTAATTTTTCATTGTTTTGTATGACATCATCGCTTGTCATTGTTTCGTGGCATGAAAATATGCAATATAATAAAACGGAAAATATGAAATGCTAAAACGTATTAAGGGGTCATATAACAAACGCGATCTAATCGCTAAAGCTCGACCACTTCCGCTTCTAATGAACCGACTCTGTAACTCAACCCGTGAACTCGTAAATGATACCGACCCGTGCAAATTTGCATAAGGTCGAAATCGCGTTCATCCTGCGTCTAGCGTTCATTCTCATTGTTCGTGCAAAACTGGTGTGAGTATATTTTCTAAAAACTTGAAATAATAGTGAAATTAAATTTTCTTTTCAAATTAATTTCTATAGTTGGCACCAGGGGGAGGAACGTGAAATGATAAATGATATCGATTAATTTGATAGGAAGGGATTTTGCCGAATACATTTAATTTGTATACGTTAAGCTGGAAAAAGACTTTGTTTATTTATCTTGAACTTTTATTACACTTTACGCAACGAATAGTGGCGCGCAAACACGGGCTGGACAATCAAGCGAGGTGCGTATGTGACCCGTAAAATTGCATAATCGTGCTTCCTCAATAACGACGTGAGCGAGAGCGACGCGCGCGAGATGGGCCAGAGGTAATGATACCTATGAAATTGACGTTTACGTATACGAGCCGGCGCGGTGCGGTGCGCGGCGTGGCGTGGCGTGGCGTGGCGGTTGCGAACCAGACGGCAGTCACCGGACGCACAAAGTCAGACGGTGACGGTTACGTTTTTACGATGGTAACTGCCGATTTGTCGACTCGTTGGTCTTTTATCTAATCGCTGCGACGGCCGTAACGAACCACCGTGACAGAATTAATGGCCGTGCGCGGCAATTGCGCTCGTGTAAGCGCGTCCACGTCACTAGTCTCGCGTTTCGTAGTTAGTTCATCCGGTACGTGAGAATATTGTTGCTCTTCATGGTCGAGACGTTACTGTTACGCATATACTGTTGAAAGATATCACTACGTGATAAGCCGCACGTGTCAATAATTGGCTGTTTAATATTCATCGGAAATGTTGGAATATGTAGGTAGCTACAATTGAACGTATGGTAAAAAGTAAGACGATGCAAGTCGATTCGCTCATTTGGCGTTTGCTTTCTGTTTTATATTTATTGTTTTCTTTTCAAACAAAATTTATTACATACGATGCAAATTTATTATTGCTTACGTTGCATTTCAGGTAGTCTCTCTCAAAGGGTAAATTTGCGATTATTCGCGCGGAATGTCAGGAACGGGATTAAAACTGAAAATGGCGCACTTGTTTAATTTTCCGTTCAAATTTGCATAGAGAATCGGCGATAATCTTATTTGCGAGGGTGGAAAATTTTAAGGTTTCGCGATTATGTCGTCGCGACGGACGGGAGGTGGTCGAGTACGGCGAATCGCATCGCGTGGACTCTCGTAATCGCGATTACGGGATACCATTGAGCATCGGGCATAGTGGCGAGCGAGTCTCCATTGAACCGGTACACTACCGGAAGCGGTCGTTATCCGAACGCGGTCGTGCCGAGGTCGCTCTTGAAAATCGGGCTTCTGTTCCGCGCACCGCGGATGTCACGTGTCGAATGCGCGCCGGCCACGTGTCTCTCTCTCTCTCTCTCTCTCTCTCTCTCTCTCTCTCTCTCTCTCTCTCTCTCTCTCTCTTCCTCCCTCTCCCTCTCCCTCTCTCTCGTTTGCATGAGAAGGTCGCAGTTGCGCTCGGTATGATCGCAAGCACTGTGAGAAAACTGGTCCATTCGGTTGGCGACGTTGAATCGCGACGAAAGGGGAGGACATTTACGCGCAGTTAGATCATTTGCAAAGTGACATTTAAGAATTTTGAAGGTGAAATTGAAAATAGGCATCTCCTCGACATGAAATCGACGTTCACTTGAATCTGTAAAAGAACGCACTTCTCGATTCTACATCACACAGTTCTCTAGGCGTTTTATTCGTACGATCGTCTACCTGCCTACCATTGCGAGGAACCGCGCGCTATCTCGATTCGCATCACATTATTATTTTTAAGTTATAATTTTGTCATATACATCTGTACATTTATTTTGACCGTTTGTATTTTTGTTGTATTACGCCCGCATGATTTATTCATGATTTTTTTATCGTCCATTTTTTACAGCATGGCCGCTCAGATTCGTACAGGGTCGCTACGTTACCCAACATTCGTGACGACAACAAAACTGCAGATGGGATGTACAAGGTATATTCAGAGATGGACTCTACGTCCATACGAATTTCATATATAATTAATATCTCTGGGATCTGGTGCGCTTCTTTGACCAACAGATGAATAAACTAAATGGGACTAAATTTCTTTCATTCTTTTCTACTCCATTTTTTGTCTGTTTCTTTTTCTCTCTTCCTCTATGTCTCATCGCTACCTCTATGCTGATCTCTGTAATTCTTGCTTCTTGGTAATGTGTTTCTTACTCTCTGGCCTGTAATCGCCGTAAACGTTTCTCTTCTATGCCTCGATAGAAATTTTCTTACAGGAAATTTCCTTTGTTCTTCCGCTGTCACTTCCGGATCTTCAGTGTTCTTTCGTATTTTTTTTCACTTTCGTATCAGCTTCATAATCATAATCACTTTTAACGCATGATAAAGAACTTTGTTCGCGATTTAGGTCTCGATTGACATATTCGTACTTCAATAATTCAACGTTCGACATAGCACAGCATTACATTCTCTTAAGAGAAGAAAGCTTCGTATACTCCATTCAATAACAATGAAATGTAAGATGAGATAGTATTGCACTAAATTTTTTTCAAATATTACAATAAAAGGCACAAAGGAGTTTCCACACGCTCAATTGCTCGAGAAAAAATAATGTACGTTATTTTATACAGTTTCGTCGTCTACATTGAAACTTGGTTACTCATCAATTATTTTCGCTGACATTGCATGACTCTGAAACATTCCTATCATTCTAGTGCAATCCTACCTCATCTTAGGAGATATCATTACAGTTCGCCTCATCTCGCTTCTCGACGATATCGTTGCAATCGATTTCTTCTGCTACAGAGGCTGTCCTCACTCGTCGCTGGGTTTCCAATCTCGATTCTTGTAATTTGACTCTTGCGCTTCGAGATAATTTTCTTTCTCTTGTATATACTTTTAATTATCAGAGTATTTCATCGATTAATACGATGATAATACGCGATAATACGATGTAATTCGCTTCAGAGCTTTGTAAGTGTAGCTGTTAAGGTTGTGTACACGTGCAACATCGATATATGGTGAAGATATTATCAGAAAATATTTTTCGATAATGCTCTCTTTTTCTCTGTTTGTTCTCACTAACAGTCACGGCGGAAGAACCCAAAGGGGAAGCGGGGGGACAACCTAGATGACTTGAAGCAGGAGTTGGATATTGACTTCCACAAAATCTCACCTGAGGAATTGTATCAAAGATTTCAGACGCACCCCGAAAACGTAAGTAACATGCGATAATAGTTGTGCGATAATGTCTTTTCGATTTGAATCGAAATTGTTAATGACATTAATATAAAAACGATAATAGGGCCTCAGCCACGCGAAAGCGAAGGAGAACCTGGAAAGGGACGGACCGAATGCCCTGACGCCGCCGAAGCAGACTCCAGAATGGGTAAAATTCTGCAAGAACTTGTTCGGCGGTTTCGCCCTTCTGCTATGGATCGGCGCGATCCTTTGCTTTATCGCGTACTCGATCCAGGCCTCGACCAGCGAGGACCCGAACGACGACAATCTCTACCTGGGCATCGTCCTCGCGGCGGTGGTGATAGTCACGGGTATATTCTCGTACTACCAGGAGAGTAAGTCGAGCAAGATTATGGAGTCGTTCAAGAACATGGTGCCGCAATTCGCCACCGTAATCCGGGAAGGTGAAAAGCTCACCCTACGGGCGGAGGATCTTGTACTGGGCGACGTCGTCGAGGTTAAATTCGGCGACCGAATACCGGCCGACATCAGAATCATCGAGGCCCGTGGATTCAAAGTGGATAACAGCTCATTGACGGGCGAGTCCGAACCGCAATCAAGGTCGCCCGAATTCACGAACGAGAACCCGCTCGAGACGAAGAATCTCGCCTTCTTCTCAACGAACGCGGTGGAAGGCACAGCCAAAGGCGTAGTGATCTGTTGCGGCGATCAAACGGTGATGGGAAGGATTGCGGGTCTTGCGTCCGGTTTAGATACCGGTGAGACGCCGATCGCCAAGGAGATTCATCACTTTATACACCTTATTACCGGTGTCGCTGTCTTCCTCGGCGTCACATTCTTTGTCATAGCTTTCATCTTGGGTTATCACTGGCTCGACGCCGTTATCTTCCTAATCGGTATTATCGTGGCGAACGTACCGGAGGGTCTCCTCGCTACTGTGACCGTGTGCCTCACTCTCACCGCCAAGCGAATGGCCTCGAAGAATTGCCTGGTGAAGAATCTCGAGGCTGTGGAGACTTTAGGCTCGACCTCGACCATCTGCTCGGACAAGACTGGAACCCTTACACAAAACCGTATGACGGTAGCGCACATGTGGTTCGATAATCAGATCATTGACGCCGATACCACGGAAGATCAGTCCGGCTTGCAATATGATCGCACTAGTCCAGGATTCAAGGCGCTGGCAAAGATCGCGACTTTGTGTAATCGTGCCGAGTTCAAACCGGGCCAGGAGGGTGAGCCGATTCTGAAGCGAGAGGTGAACGGCGACGCCTCCGAGGCTGCGCTGCTTAAATGTATGGAACTGGCATTGGGCGATGTCATGGGCATTAGGAAACGCAACAAGAAAGTTTGCGAGATTCCATTTAACTCTACTAATAAATATCAGGTATCCATACACGAATCGGACGATCCAAACGATCCTAGACATCTCTTGGTGATGAAGGGTGCTCCCGAGAGAATTCTAGATAGGTGCTCGACGATATTTATCGGCGGCAAAGAGAAGGTGACTTACCTATTAATGGATTATCTATCTGTATCCACCGATGATATCTTTTCCAACTTTTTTAAACCGATTCTTTTCCACATACTTTTCGTAGGTTCTCGACGAGGAGATGAAGGAGGCGTTTAATAACGCGTACTTGGAATTGGGCGGACTCGGCGAACGAGTGCTCGGCTTTTGTGATTACATCTTGCCGTCCGACAAGTTCCCGGTTGGCTTCAAATTCAATGCCGACGAGCCCAACTTCCCAGTCGACGGGCTCCGTTTCGTAGGCCTGATGTCTATGATCGATCCGCCCCGAGCCGCGGTGCCCGACGCGGTCGCCAAGTGCCGTTCCGCTGGCATCAAGGTCATTATGGTTACCGGTGACCACCCGATCACTGCCAAAGCCATTGCCAAATCCGTCGGCATTATATCTGAAGGTACATTTCACACGTTATGTATCAATGCATTTTATCATATAAACAATTCTCGGATGATGTATGAGATTAGATATCGTCGCGGTATCTCTGAAGCTTTATTCGCGTCGATTTTGATTATGATACTTTTATGAGTTTAATCTCTTAATGAGACGTCATTTCAGATAGTAGATCGCGCTTAAAATTTATAACGATCTTATTTGTACGCGGAACTTGGAGCGATTTTATTAGAGGATAGTGTCAAGTTATAAAAATGATACAATATGGCAACGTGGTCAGCTTTTTTGTCGTTATATATTTTAATTAACAATACGTAAAATAATCATTTGCTTTTAATAGTCGTACATAACAATCGGCTTTTAATTTGTATTCGCGCCATTCATTTCTAAAAAGGAATCAATTTTCAACTTTTACTTTGTTTATTTTAATTTTGTTAATATTATTGCCATTCTTGTTTTCTAGGTAACGAAACTATTGAGGACATTGCACAACGGTTAAATATCCCAGTATCTGAAGTAAATCCTCGTGAGGCTAAAGCCGCGGTCATTCACGGAACCGAACTCAGGGAACTGAATTCCGACCAATTGGACGAGATTCTCAGGTACCACACCGAAATTGTGTTCGCCCGTACCTCGCCTCAGCAAAAGCTTATCATCGTCGAAGGCTGTCAGCGAATGGGCGCGATTGTCGCTGTAACTGGTAAGTTACTTGAAGGAAAATTAACACGAGTTTTATTTTTACAACGTATTAGGAAGAAAATGTTCAATTAGGATTAAGTCCTTGAATTTTTTTGATTGGATAAATTTATTTTTGACATGAGATTACATTTAGTCACGATATAATTGTTTGTAATTGAAATGTGTACAAATAATCAATTTGATTTAGGTGACGGTGTGAACGACTCGCCGGCTTTGAAAAAAGCTGACATTGGTGTCGCTATGGGCATCGCTGGTTCGGATGTCTCCAAACAAGCAGCCGATATGATTTTACTCGATGACAACTTTGCTTCGATTGTAACAGGCGTGGAGGAGGGTCGTTTAATCTTTGACAACCTAAAGAAGTCCATCGCTTACACCCTGACCTCCAACATACCCGAAATCTCGCCTTTCTTGGCGTTCATCCTTTGCGATATTCCTTTGCCGTTGGGTACCGTTACCATCCTGTGCATCGATTTAGGAACTGACATGGTAAGTCACGAAATATTTTAACATGAGGGATAAATCGAGTAACAATATTCGGAAGACATTTACACCTCGCTCTTTAAAGCTCTTCCAAAGTTGTTATTTGATTTTGTTCTTATTGGCTAATTGAATTATTTCAGCATTTGTTTCCCATCATAATGTAATAGTTTATATCAAGTTAAGAAGGCACAAAATTGTTTAAGATATCGGTAGCCTTTGACACTTGTATTGGTTGATAGGTACCAGTGATATGATTGGAACATTAAATCCGATACGGCTACTACGTAATGTAAACCAATATTTCCTCGAAAAATGTATTCGATAATATCTTCCTTTTTTATAGATAGCGATGCATTTGAACCAGTCAAGGTGATGATCAGCAACCCGTGCATTCATCGATTAATCTCTTAAATATCTTTATTTCCTTTTAGATTAATTGCGCCCTGATGGAGTTTCAGTCCAAACAGAAGCATAATTTAGATCAATTATTTTACAGGGATTAAAAAATTTAAAAATTAAATGAAAATATGAACATTTGCATTTGGATAGGAATAGAGTTTAAAATGTTTCTTTTCAGGAACTTTATCTTTGCGAGAAAGCTGCTTACTGTTTATCCACGCGAGAATCTACCGCAAATTTCCTCTAAACTTCCTTGGTTCCTTCCAATCAGTTTTTTAATCAATTTAGTTTCTTTTTTCATTTGATTATCTTTTATTTACACTCTATGCTTCATTGTGTTTAAGAATGCTGTCGATATCGATTTGAATATAAAATCGTTTTAAAATTGATTTTTTCATCAAATTATATAAAGAAAGATTAATAATTTAATTATTTAAAGATAAACGATACGTCAGCATTCTTACTTCAACATCACCCGAAGACAACATTCTCATTATTTAATTGTTGACGTTATTATTGAGCTCTTTGATAATGTGACGTCAGGTACCCGCCATCTCACTAGCCTATGAGGAAGCAGAGAGCGATATTATGAAGCGACAACCACGAAACCCCTTCACTGACAAGCTAGTTAACGAAAGGTAACACATCAACAGTGAATATTGACAAACTACGTCAGATTTTCTATAATTCGAAAGAGTTATCGGTGATGGTATATTGCATTTTCGAAGTTTTTCCCCGATTAATAAATCGAAAATTTTTTTCTAAATATCAATCAAATTTAAAATAAATTAAATATTAAAATGAATTTATTAAAGTGAATTTATTTAATAATTGTTTAAGCATTTTCAGAAAATCGGGCAAAACTTCGGAGATTCAATCTCACGGCGATCGCTCTCTCACTCTATTGGCTACATATTTCGTCTTTCTGACGACTTTAGTAGTTAGTCTATTCTCTATCTTCTGTTCTATGGTATAAAAGTTCGATGCGGGAAGGCGATACATTGCTACAAATCTCTCTTTTACTAATCATTGTTCGTCATGTATGGCAAGAATGGTTGACAATTGGATAACAATGATTCGCGGGCAAATTAATTCCTCGCATAAATAAAGCAATAAATTACGCTTTTTAAAATCCTTTATACGATTTATGCTATTAGATATCAATTTTACCAAACAATTTGACTATCATTGTCTTTTTTTTTGTCTTTGCAAATCTTTTATCTTTGTGAACTCTAAGCAATATTAAAGTTAAATTTTCTTTTTCTTTAAACTACGATTTTAACTACTTTGATCACTATTGTCAAGGCCATTTGATAAAGTTCACGCGATGTAGGATTAATTTGCCAAGCCTATCGCTCGAGTTGTCGGGTCGGACACGCTAGGACAAAACGTGGATAAGGTAATAACGGGATATGGTACACGCAGATGCAATGCTCCAAGGTGTTTGATCGCTGAGAGACACGCGAGCTTTATTTTCAATCTGTTCTTCTCTCTATTCGTATCCTACTCGCTCTAACAATAAGCTAGATTGAATTTCATTAAACGACGCTTGCTCGTCCATGATTTATCGTCAATTTTTTAATATTAATTTGTATTTTTAGAAAAAAAAAATTGAGATGATTGTACATCGAATGTTATGAAAATGGTCAATTCTTTTACTATCTATCTTATACATATATTAAATTAAAAAATACAAATATTTCTTTAATTTAATATATACTTCTCGCTTCTCTGTTTTTTTTTTTTTTTTTTTACAAGAAATGAGACGATTTAATTGCGAGACGGGCAATCGTAAATATTTCGTTTTCGAAGAATTTTCTCTTCCTTTTATATCGACGGTCACAGGCGCTTCCATTACGATGATCTTCATTCGTATTAGTGTTGTTTCGTTACGCAGAAGGTAAGCTAATCGCACTGTAAAACACCTCTCTCTCTCTCTCTCTCTCTCTCTCTCTCTCTCTCTCTCTCTCTCTCTCCATCTGTTTACTTCTTTAAATATAACTTTTTTATTTAGTATCTCTAGTTTTATTTTTCTTAAATTTAATTTTCCCACCCATTATTTTGTAATTCCTCGCTACAGTCGTCATCTGTCCTGGTCTGCCACTGGCTTGAGGTGTATATGGGTTGCTGAGACGTCCACGAAACGTGAACAAGCGTCATTGTAAAGAACTCGCATGATCGTTCCCTTCAGCATATAGCTTACCTATCTCGCCTTTTTTCCTTATTGAGAAATAGTATTTATTTCTATTATCACCATCCCATTCCGTTTCTCTCTCTCTCTCTCTCTCTCTCTCTCTCTCTCTCTCTCTCTCCTTGTGTGCGTGTGTGCACACGAGGTTTTATAAATTTATTTTCCTCTTTATCAATTATACATATATCTCTATCTCTCTATTTTATCTTTTATCCTTCATAGTATCGCGTCCTATCGTTGTTTCTGAGTCTCCTTTTCTAAATCGTGGTATAAGTATCAAGGAATGCAAGGAAATTTGTATATTGTGTTGTGAATATTGTGTGATGTTTATCATAAATGTGCAACTCGACTGTATTCACCTGATCGTTATACTTTACGAATCCGCTCCGCGTCGTTGTCGGTACCATGAAGACTCGAACGATATAGAGATTGAACGATGAGAAAGTTTCGCACGTTCCGAAGCTCGAAATGTTTTTTTTATAGAATAAACGGTAGTGCTCTGTCTATCTCTTTTTGCCGTAGACACTTGAGTAGAATAGTATTACGATAGAATAGAATTGTCATTCGAACGTCGGTTTGCATATATGAAAGCATACGTGATTTTCTTCTTTTAATCTCTTTTTTGATCGTTTTTCTTTATCTTTATCTTTCTACCTCCATTATTATTCTCTCTCTCTCTCTCTTTCTTTCTCTCTCTCCTGGCTGCCTTTGTTGCCTCGGGCCAGGTTTTATCGTTGTTGCGTCTCGCTCGGGAAAACGAAATTCTTTTCAACTTGAAATTGGTTTGTTTAATATGGCTTAGTGAAAATCTACCTGATACTCCAATACGGTGAATGAATGAACATGATTGTTGCGAACCAGACAAATTAACGGAATCACAAATTTTGTTAAATTACAAGTTATTTTATTTTGAGGCTTATTTATTTATTTGTTTTTCGATTTAATATTGTGTATATATATATATATATATATATATATATATATATATATATATATATGGTATATATATTGATTTAAATAATTTTAATCACAATTAATGGAAGAAGCTACGTGTGTCAGCTAAATCAATTGCATCGATAGATGCAGAACAGCCGCGATTTCTATATATATCTGTGTGACGCGCATTACATATTTTCTCTTTTTTTTTATTTTTGCAACAGTAACTTCTTTCTCTTTTCTTCCGTAGAATTTACCGGATTGTTCTTAGGAAAATAGCTCTGCATCAAGCGATTCATTTTCTTCCTTTTTCATTGTCAGTTGAGCAACGATCATTTTGTTATTCAACGAGAAACAAGTTTCGTCGATGATATCGCTTAGGGGATGCAGAAAGGAACAAAAATCCGTTCCGAATGCATCTTAAAACGCACATCGATAATGGAAACTAATAAATGTTTCGCATTAGTAGACGAAACTTAATCAATTAGTTGAATTTTAATCAATCTTACACGTACATATATTGCATACTTCTGGAAGAGCATTATCGCAAATTGAAGAATAGATTTTCATAATGTGATTTTTTAAAGTAGTTCAATAGTATGTCACTTTCTTCTTAGATATATAAAAGATTTTGGCTTATGTAGTACATATTTTCTATAATTATGAAGATGAGAATAAAAAATGACTTGTTTGAGTTATGGCAATCTTCTTGCAGGAGTAGTTATATATTATGTATATAGAGATATTTGTGTATATATATATACATATATACATACATATATATATATATATATATGTATATATATACACACACACACATATATTTACATTGATCTCTTTGATGCTCAGTAATTATTACCATTATTATTCTTCATCTATTAGTCTTATTATTATCATTACTATTATAACCACAAGCCAGCATCGTTACTTACATATAGTTACTGAATTTTTATTGCCATTACTATTTTATCTACTATATCACAGCTGCCGCTGCTACTACCTCTATTATATATTACTATTATTACTATACTATTTACTATACTGTTCGTTACTTGCCACCATATATCACCGCCAAAAAAGAAAAAGACACTTTTATACATTTTTGAGCGTCATGAATTTTTCTTGCAGTTTTTTATTCTTTACAGTCCTCTCACGTTTTATTCTGTAATGCGCTGCCTACTGCCGCTGCCTTCTACCCACTCTGCGACTGGCAACTTTCTAATGGGTGCTGAAACGACTGATATACTTTTGCAAAAACATTCGCTAAACGGGGAAATCCATATGAATATGTGTTAATTGGAAATGGGAAATTGTTGTGGTAACCCCCTCGTGCACAAACGTGATTCCGTTGTTTGAAAATTATCTGATAATTCGTTAACTTGTAGCGGTAGCATATTTTTTGCGATGAAAAAAATGATTAAGTGCATCAGGGGGTTGCGCCGCGATATTGACAAAAACTGTGCTTGAAGTCGTACTCGAAGTGCACGAAAGAGAAGGGATCTTTTTCATCTACGTCTCAGAAGTGCTCGATAACCATTTATCCATTTATCTTGCTTATCGTTACATTTGTTCTTTAGATTTATAAGCTTCGATGAGTCTAAAACAAAAATTGTGCAATTTCAATTTGAATTTAAAATTGAGTGTGTCTAGCGAATTTTTTTAGTATATATGTAACGAAACTGTTTGCTGAAAATTATTATAATATTGAGATTATTATTATAACGCTTTTATCCCTGTGATATCTATACGATTCATCGAGCATCGCTGAGGATAATTCAATCGATGACTGCGAGAGCCGATGGTGACGATTGGAGATTTGCAGCGTGAAAATGTTAAAGTGGAAAAAGGACGGAAGGTCCACGGAAGGTTTGCGATTCCAGTCCCCCGGCCTTCTTTCACTTGCTTCAGATATAGCACAAAAGATTTCTTTCCTCCGGGCCGTTTCTTGGCCGTCTGTCTAAACGCAGCGCCTAATCCAATGCACAAATACACTCGCCAATATTCGCTGCTGTCCAAGTCTTTTCCGCTGCACTTGGATACAATTTTACGCTACAATTTTCTAATGCATTTTTACGGCACTGTTTTCCAATGCAATTGTACGCAAGAGCGATTCATTTTTAATGCTAAGGCTGCGTTTAGAACGGAACCGGTTCTCTGCGGTTGCTTTTTCGACTATCTTGAAAGATCACAACTTTCTGATGTTTCGAAAGAATCGCATGAAAACGCAAGATCGAGGCTAATACACATATACATACTATATAATATAATCGACGTTAAACTCTGTCTTGTGCGATCTCCAAATCTCTCTGTCTCTTTCGCTCGCACTGCGCGTACATACACGTTACCGTGAGAGTGTATGTGTGCCTGAGTACCAATAATGGTATAATATCTCTTGCATATAACTTCTTTGTAATGCGGTGAGGGGTAGTTAGCACTTTCTAATCACTGGTGGATGGCAGGTGCCGGCCATCTCGCTAGCCTACGAGGCACC
This sequence comes from Monomorium pharaonis, assembly GCF_013373865.1. Taxonomy (NCBI): domain Eukaryota; kingdom Metazoa; phylum Arthropoda; class Insecta; order Hymenoptera; family Formicidae; genus Monomorium; species Monomorium pharaonis. The sequence goes on from NC_050473.1 coordinate 12,512,442, forward strand.
GGAGTCGGACATAATGAAACGGCAGCCACGCGATCCTTACAGAGACAATCTTGTCAACCGAAGGTGGGTCTTCCAATTACCCACCTAATAAAAGAAATCAACAACATATCTATTGCACTTACATCCGTACGGTGTCAACTCACATACACGTTTTTTACCGTTATCACTACTATCTACTATGTTGTTTTACATACACACGTACATACACACAAGCACACCCGCCAGGGCTGTCAGAAGTGATTGATCCTTTGCTTGGCTAGTAGAAATTCAAAGTAACAGCCGGATAATTCGATTCCCAGCATGCGCGAATATTGCCTGATGTACTAACAATTGTGGGAATAGATTAGAAGAGATAGATTAGTTAGTATGTCTAACAAAGGGTTAATCGACGATACGACTACTATTAATGGTGAAATAACGCTGTTACAGCTGTGTTGTGGGTTAATAGGATAAAATGTTTTACGGTTAATAGTGTACATAATGTTGTTTGATATTTTTTATAATAATTGACTGCTCTGACGAGATAGTAGATTTTACACACACACACACACACACACACACACACACACACACACACACACACACACACACACACACACACACACACACACACACACACACACACACACACACACAACACACGCACACACACACACGCACACACATGCACACACACGCGCGCGCAATGGATGTGCTTGTGAACTGAGTTAGAGGTAACCAGCCTTCCTAGAATTGTTTACGCGTGCCACGCTCTATTCACTCGCATGACGAAGTAATAACTGTCCTGGGACGGCTATTGTACAACTCTAACTTGGACCGCAATATGTACACACGATACTTGATACACAACAGCACGTAACAGAGTGTCTACCGACTTTTGATAATGAATCGTAGTATACTGTTTTCTCTTCGTCAGAGTCTGATTTTTATTTTTTCTTTACGTCATACATTTTTTACAGAACGCCATCGATCGAAAGATAAAATTTTTACATTTTTTTAAGATAATAAAGTTTTTCAGATACTTGCTGATATAAAATGATAGGAATCTTCTCAAAAATTCTGGCTTACAAACAAGACGCTCGATAGACACTCTGCAATAGCAGACAAATGATATCCGACTCTATGAATTTAGTTGATTAGCATAGAGCACAAGCAAGTTTTATCTACAGAGAACAGTTTTCAGATGTTGAGAATGCTGAATGCTTTTTTAGATACACTTAAAATCTTTTATTCGACTAACGACTAACACAATCTGATCATTTAGCTTCAATTTTATACGTGTTAATTTTCTAATCGTTGTACTAGGTGTACGCGCAAATCGCGGGTAAGAATGCCCGATCCGAAACTTTGACAGTATTGCTGTCAATAATTGATTACTATTCGATTATTGCACATGTTACATTCGGGAAAATTTTATGAAAAGAATGGAAAAAAATTTTGATCCGCATTAATAACATCGCTCTTTAATCTGTATGATTCAATGGATTTGTTTCTGGAAATTTTATTTTATAATTGACATTAAAATTAAGACGACGGAATATGAAATATATATATAAAATTTTATTTTTCAAAAAAGATTTAAAAAAAATATTTTTTAACTGAATATAACTGAATAAATCTAATTGAATATAAAAATGGAATATCTCTGGTTTTGTTTTACAGCAATATTGCATATTGTAAATGCCTGATGTTATGTTAATCCTGCAGAAATTATATAAACTTTATATAATTTTATTCTTTATACTATAAAGGATAATATTTCCAGAGACAGATGCAGGCCTAATGCAACCCTACGGTAAACAGAGGGTCAACAACAAATGTCGTCGGAAACATTCGCCGAATAAACGGTGAATTCGGGCTACCGACGAGTTTGCCGCGGAGTGCACGTGTCACCCCCACGAATGTTTTCTTTTTCGCTCTTTGATCTTCCACTCTTTTACACTTCTCATTGACGTTAGTGAGCAAGCCCAATTATGAGAGTTGGCGCCGAGAGCAGCTTTTGAGAACGAACGATTTGACATGCACGGCTTGGGCAACCTTTTTACCACGAACGACATGAACCATCGCGGATCGCATTGTAATCGCCGGCTTTTGCCGCTTTATCGTATCCAATAACTATCTCAATATCAGGAATTCTAATTGTCGCCAACCTGCAATTTTTTGTACTTAACATTGTCTCTGGCACTTTTGCGCGAACACTATTTTGCTAATTCGCTAATTTGTGTGCGTTTTCTACTGACCTAGATCTGACAAGTCAGCCACCTCAGTTCGACTAATCTAATTACGACTAATCCGTCGCAATCGCATGCGACTCGCTTCCTTAGCTGAACTCTGCGCACAGATACTTACAGCACGCCCGTTTACACTAATTGCTTTGATGATAGTCGATTGATTATACGCAATCTGATTAGTGACTTGTAACAAATTTGATATGACAACAGCTGCAGAAAAAAAGCAAACACAGAGATAACAAATTATGTTACAGTTTGATTATATTATAATAATCTGGTTAATTAATTATAAATTATCGATTATCTCTGTAGATTATAATTACATTAGGTTTAAAAGAAGTAAAAAGTGTTTATTTCCCACTTTCCTCACGATTAATATTAAATTATATACCTACTTATAATGACAATTCTTCATTAAATTTACTAATAAAGATTGATAATGTTACATAGTTATCTGCAACATTGCATTTATAATAATTATAGATTCTTTAGCCAGATTATTATATTGAATTACATTCGAAGCAAGGATAGAGATTAAGTCTGTTGTTTGTAAGATTTATACTGTAAATGTTATATACATATATATATATATATATATATATATATATATATATATATGTATATAGTTACATTTAATGTTTTACATATTATGGACTTGATCTATCCCTTGTTGAAATTTTTGATTACGTAAATGCAATCAGACTGGAAACGTGCGCGGGGTAAGCTTTGGTAATGCGATTTGTTAACGTGAAAAAATTAACGGGAAATAGGCAGTTTTTATATTAACCGTGTAACTTGCCATCCTGAGAATTGGCAGGTATCAGCTGTGTCTACTCGTCTATCTATCTATCTATCTATTTGTCTGATCTATCTGATCTGTCTGTCTGCTCTGTGTGGCATGCCTCACTGTCAACAATCGATCGTTAACCGTCTACCTATTGGTAAGTAATCTGCATTTTGCCCCTAACCGGTGACTATGGCTTCCGTAACTATAACTTAGATTATTAGAACTAACATCAAAATCTGACGATTGATGTGACGAAGATGTTTTAAATTCCGAGGAATCCTTAAATGTGTCAATCCTTTTTCGTTATCGAGAATTATTTACGATGAATAAAATTTTCAAATGGATGTCATTCAAAAGTTTTGACGAAAAGATTGAGCTTTTTTTCTCAATCTTTCAAGAACTTGAGGAAATCGTTTAATTAAATTTCATTTTTAAAGTTTTTTTTTCTAAAAACTTGAATTCTTTATTGATACAAAAGTCTTGTTATAAGAGAATAATGATATGAATTGATTATGGTAAAAAAATAGGATTCTTCGAAAGCTAACGTCAAGTATGTCACTGGTTACACGGGAAGAGTATTCTTTAACGCATTTATTTGTATTTAGGCTTATTTCGATGGCATATGGTCAAATCGGTATGATTCAAGCCGCGGCTGGCTTCTTCGTCTACTTTGTCATCATGGCGGAGAACGGATTTCTGCCTCTGTATCTGTTTGGCATTCGAAAACAATGGGACTCTAAGGCTATCAATGATCTTACCGATAGCTATGGTCAAGAATGGGTAAATATGATAAATATAAATTTGATTAAATATTGGGAAAAATCGATGTTTTAATTCTCAGCGAACTAAGTCTCCTTTAATAATTGATAAAAAACATCACGAAAGTATCGTCTAGATGAACCTATTTCTAAAATCATTTGTAACGTAGCATTTCAAACACATTACTTTTTAAAAATTATTAATAAGAAAAAATTTATATTAAATATGAATTCTAAATTTCTCGACTTAGTTCCATATTAAAAGAGTAATATATAAATTAATTATGTAAAAAATTTTTTTTACAAACAGACCTACAGAGATCGTAAAACGCTGGAGTTCACCTGCCATACAGCTTTCTTCGTATCAATTGTAATTGTGCAATGGGCCGATTTGATTGTTTGCAAAACACGTCGCAACTCGATTATTCATCAGGGAATGAGAAACTGGGCTCTGAACTTTGGCCTTGTGTTCGAGACTGCTCTCGCTGCGTTTTTAAGTTACACGCCCGGTATGGATAAGGGTCTACGTATGTTCCCACTCAAGTACGTAACTTTTTTATATGTTATTGTATAACGAAACAAATTTATATCCAGTACTTTTTGGATTACCTTCATGTATATTTGCTTTCTAGGATATATAAAGATTGCACAGTCAATGTTATCGTCATTGTATTATAATTACTTTGAAACTGATATATAATTCGAAACATAAAAAAATAACACGTAATTCACATTGTAGATTCGTGTGGTGGTTACCAGCCCTGCCGTTCATGTTGGCTATCTTCATTTACGACGAAACGAGACGATTCTACCTCCGTCGAAATCCAGGCGGCTGGCTCGAACAAGAAACTTACTATTAGATGCAAAAGGATTAAATTACATGCAGAACACGCGCGCAAGAGGATGAATGAATGAATGAAAGAATGAGAGAAAAAAAAGAGGCTGAGAGAGAGAGGGGGGAGGGAGGGATAGAGGAGCGAAAGAGCGAGAGAGAGAGAGAGAGAGAGAGAGAGAGAGAGAGAGAGAGAGAGAGAGAGAGAGAGAGAGAGAGAGAGAGAGAGAGAGAGAGAGAGAGAGAGAGAGAGAGAGAGAGAGAGAGAGAGAGAGAGAGAGAAAGCGAGAGAGAGAAAGCGAGACAGAAAAAGGGGAGGAAAGAATGAGACGCATACTCACACCTGAGAAAGATACACTTGAAAAAAAAAGTAAATCACAGATATAACACATGGAGTGCTAACGGGTCTAAGTCACAAGAACAACGGATGGACAACAAAGGATGCGCCAAGTTTGCGCTGGCTCTCACGACAAAAAAGCGTAGGATTATTATACAGACGTGAAGAAGACCCTCTAGTGCTATATAGATATACAACGCGAGGTACAAAAAGCACGCACGTTGTTCTGGCTTTCCTGCTAATTACTACGTGCATGCCGAGTTTTGTAGTCTCAAAAATTGATTTGACATCAGAGGTATATCGTCGAGAGAATTTCACTATTACTGCAACCTATGCCGATCGGGAAGCGCTTTTCGCTCCGCCGATTACAACACAACTACGGAGCTTTCCGGTAACAACTGGTGCTGTTTCTGTCAAATTCTGGATGGGATATATTCTATGAGCATCGCTCGAAGATGGAACGAAGGAACGAGAGAATGAATTATAAAATTACTGAGTTGATAGCGCCGCAAATGTACGAGTGCCAGGCCTAAAGAAACGTGATAACGCGATGAATTGGGAAAAGGAAGCCGAAATGGCAACAAGAGCGGAACGACAGCGAAAACGGACATGTTCAAAAAAAAGACAGGACAGAGGGATATATACGTGCGTTAGAGAATTACGGAATCACGTGCGTCCTTATGTATATCGTATGCGATTTATTACATTCACGCGACTTCTTACAATAGTTCTTACATTAGTGGCGTTATTGTCGTAAATATCTTTGCGTTACTAAAAACTTCGTAATAGGCTTTCATTGATTGTCGATTAATGTGTGCAAAATAAGAGTATGCTAAGATCGAAACATATGTCCTCCACTGAGAAGAACTTTAGCTGGAAGACGAGAGACGAAAGGCTCATTGAAAAACGGGAAGATTTAGAGACCGACGCGAAAGAGCAAGCAAAAATGTGCTCAATGTAACGAAAAAACCATTTTAAAAAATTCTTAAGGATTTTTCGCGTGATGTTGAAATACTTCGTACGAAAATTAATTATTGTAACGAAGGACCTGATGTAATAGGTATTGAATACGGTCTATAGTCAAGATTAAGTAACACTAAAATAAAAGGCAGAGAGGGAGAGAAAAAAAGGTATGATAAACAATTAAATGAAATAAAAAGTAATAAAATGTAATTAAATATAAAACCGCATTCTCGCAGTATTTATTATTATTAATAAATGATACGTTTGGTTTTAAATCTTAATCCGCATAGCTATCAGGAAAAAAAAACGGTGAAAAACGTATCGTGTAGTTTCAGTAGTTACAATTTTTAGCATGAGATTAATGTCACACTGAACACGCGGCACACACACGGGGAGGCGAAAAACGGAAAAGAAATGCTGATTGATTCTAATGGAGAACCGGGTGATTCATTTCATCGAGATCTACCAGCAGGAGGAAGAAAGAGAATACACAGTGGAGATATGTGGACAGTATATATAAAATAAGTATCAACTGAATCACACACTATATACCGATTGATGAGGGTGGATTAATAAGCGATATGTTATTCAATCGCATATGTGGGTAGCAAAGCGATGAGAGGTTGCGGCTTGTTCGTCAGCGAACCGAGAAAGGAGGAAAAGAAAATCTGCCACACATACTTTCTTCGAGAAAATAAATAAATAATGAAACGTTATTGATTAATGCGCGCGCGTAAAGGAATGATGAGAGAGAGAGAGAGAGAGAGAGAGAGAGAGAGAGAGAGAGAAAGAGAGAGGGATGGGAGAAGAAAAAGAAAAGATGATAATGTTCAATAAAGCGGGATAATGAAACGGCGAATGCCGAATACCATGGATACTTTGTATTAACGATGCATTATGCAGGATGTAGTAGAAGGAAGAGATAGGCCGCGCGCGGAACAGAAGTGAAAAAAAGAAATGTTCTTACTTAGATAAAAGCTAAATGAATCCTTCTCTTAGTTTTTCATAGATTTAAAATGCCAGAGCGGGACAGCTCGCTATAAATCATTGATCCCCCTCCCGCCCTCAACAATGCGGAACGCCCTGTGTAACAGCGAATTCGCGATCTCTGTCAGCCAGCTGGCAAGTGCGCTGTTCTTGTTTTACGTGTGGTATGCGTGCGCGTGTATGTGCGTTGTGCATGTAGTGTCGAAACAGCACAACCGTGACTTAAAATGCCTGCCACGCGATTTTTTTTTCGGGCCGGGACAATCCGAGACTTGTCATCGATGCGATCTTGCAATCGAATACAAATATGTCCTTCCTCCTCGTTTCCCTCGGGAATTTTTCTCAGTCGTTGCTCGCGTTTGTTTCGAACGTGATCGCGTTGCTTGTTGTTGAGATCTGCAGATTGAGATGAGATTAAATTAAACGTTTTCGTTAATGGTCCCAGTGAACCAATTGTACTTGAAAAAATTGTACATCTTGAGTAACAAAGTAATCAACAAGTAGTACATTTTGGCAGAAATTGACGATCAAACAAATTCAAGGCACTATTTTTAGCTACTCGTTTATTATTAAAAGAATTGCGGAACGTGATTAAGATCCTTGTAGCGATCGGATAATTATTCTATATTTTCTTTGTAAATTGATACGATTTTTTTTGTTTGTGTCATGATATAGCATGCTTGAGATATTTAAATATCGCTATTACGCCATTTCAACAATATATTAAAATAACTGTGAGTTCTCAAGTTGATATAATGACGTTTCTGAGTTGAATAAAATGTTGGCGTACGCGACTGCAATCGCGACCGTGTACGAGTTAATGAGTGAAGATACGACAACGTTCGCTCGGCGGTCCAGGCCCTAAAACTACCCTAAGTGTTCAATAAATCGAGGTGTTCTCGAGGTATCCTATTTGTGCATAAACGCGAGACGTTTCTTCCTTCGCCGGTTCCTTCCATTCGGTGTCTTTGCTTCGAGTCTCGCCACGAATAGACACACGAATGCGAAAGAAAAAGACGCGCGTTCCCTCGTTGACCTCTCACGACTTTTCTCTGTTATGCGCGCGAGAGGTTGCATGAACGGTGTCCCTCGGATGAAACATTCAAAGTGCATATATGCAGGGGAATGACAAGTCGAGTCATGAGTAGAAGAAGGAGAGGCATCGGATAGACCCGCGAGTCCGTATGTTGGTAATTAGAATTGTCGACGTTTTAAAACTATCTACCTGTCATCCAGATTTGCAATCAACGATATGCCTTATATGAAATTTATTGATTCGGATGTTGTTTGTCAGCGGCATTTCCAGATCGATTGACGCCAATCCCGATTAATTATTAATTATTAATTCTCCTCTTTTGTCTGTTTTATATATGAAACTATTGTAATTTAGAACAAAATGAATGTAGCGAATAACCGAATTGGAATTCGGAATCGGATTAGAACTTTATTTTATCTCTCTGTTGTAAATCGATCGCTTCTGTCACAACGAAAATGCGATTTAAGACGTTTTATGTACGATTGTTATTTTTGATGAATCGTTTTTTCAGAATAAATGCGCGTGATGAGAAAATATGGGAATAGAGAGAGAGAGAGAGAAAGAAAGAGAGAGAGAGAGAGAGAGAGAGAGAGAGAGAGAGAGAGAGAGAGAGAGAGAGAGAGAGAGAGAGAGAGAGAGAGAGAGAGAGAGAGAGAGAGAGAGAGAGAGAGAGGAGTTAGAGGTGAGAAAGGACAAAAGAGAGGAGCATACCTATGTGTATGAAATGTGAATAAAGGAAAGGATGTGTATGATGGATACTTTTGAAGCTACGGAAAGATACGTAACGTTGTTGACAGGGTGTTCCGTGTCCGGGAGGGGAGGGGTGTAGCAGCGGAAAAAAGCTTTGCCATCGTGCGCAGCCTCTTTACTTTAGGCTAATATAATTTAATTATTATTAATAATATAATAGTAATAATAAATAAATAATGATTAATAATAATAATAATAATAATAATAATAATAATAATAATAATAATACATGTTATAATAAGATATTAGATGTAATTATTATATATGGTTTAGTCTAGATCGTGTTGTTGAAGAAAAAAAAAACACAAAGTACATATAAGCGAACAAAAAAAGAGATTAAGGACAAAGTAGAAAAGAGATGTGTCGATGGAGAGAATGAAGAGCAGGAAGAGAGAAGAAAAACAGATTGAAAGCAGATATACACCAGCCAGGAAGTTTGGTCTAAGACCACATGATCTTTTTGCGGTGGACTGAGCGGGACGACGCCGCGCTTACATTGTGGCTTACATGCTTATCCATGCGTATCAAGCGCGATGCTTCAAGCGCATTAAGCTTATTCATGAAGTACAAGATAATGTTAATGCTTTCATATATTTGCGTGCGCGATTTAGAGGGAGGTACCGACAAGAATTCTCGTTAGATTCATTATCGCATATTTCGTTTCTCTGTTATTTTCCGCATGTTTTTTTGGGGGGGGGGGACGGTGATGCTCCCTACGCAGCTCTCTGTTTCTTGAGAATGAGAGCAGGAGTGCCGTGATTCTCTTCGTTCTTCGTCATCGAACACATACACACCCGATTAACGAGAAACGCGTTTGTTTGTTTTTCTTATGATTTAACTAACAGAAAAAAACTTCGTGTTTATTAGGAAAATCCCCGGTGGATTTTGACACTGCGCTCCTGCACAGCCCGCCGCATACCGCGTCGAAATCATTAACGATTTAAAAAGTCTTAAAAAAAAGAAAAAGGAAGAAAGGAAGACGGAGATGACGTTTTATTAATGCTGTACATATTTTAAATAATTGAGAATGAATAAATAGATCGCGCGTGCAAACTTCAACGGTGATCTCGCTCGAAAGGCGGTCTCGTTCTCAAAGAAGGGAACGCTTTTTTATCATAGATCTACCGTATTCTTTTCTGTTTTTCTTTTTGCGTTTTTTTAACGCATCGCATCATGTCGTGACATACCACACGTCCACACACTATACATCGCGTATAGAGGAACATTGGTTATAGAGAAATGCTCGAAAATTACATTACTATTACATCTACAGCAACTATCTATCTTCTAATTGACGGTTCTCTTTTTCACAATGAATTATTATTCAATAAGTTTTGTTTTACACACACACACACACACACACACACACACACACACACACACACACACACATACATACATACACACGCATGCACAAATTACATAACAAATACAACCCAAGTGTCATTACTTTTGATGTTAAATAAAAAATACATAATTAATAGAGCGGTCTCCCATTTTCCTTATCTTTCCTCTGCAATAGATAACCGTTGAATAATTAACAATGCCGCACTATTTTTGCAATTGTTGTAGGAACAATCACGCAATGAGCTCGCAATTATTATTGTCACTTTTTGTTATGTAGAGTTTATTATTATTGTTATTATTATTGTTGCTAAAAATATTCAAATAAATAGAAATAATGATACTAACGCATCGTTTAAATTTGCAGGCAGAAGTATTCTCGAGAAAGTATCTGCGACTTGTAAATTTGTAAAAAAAGTTATAATATAGATTATATTATAATGTTTAAATCTCGGTTCTCAATTTGCTTCTATAAAATGTATTTATTTACTATCCTACATCTCATATAATTTATTTATAAATTTTACTGTAAAAATTTGTCAAGGAAATATGAATTATTATGAGTTCAAAATGTAGATGTATGTGTCGTCGTGGTATTCTCTAGCGCCATCATTTTATTGACTAACAAAGAAAAGAAAGTTATATGTAGGTTGGGTTCGGAGAGCACGCTTTTGGCGCTATAAGCGTGCTCCATCTTTTTTCGACATTCACTGAGCAACAAGGATAGAATATGATACTATGAAGACTAGAACCAGGAGACCGATCTCCGTGGTTTTGAGTGAGGCAAAAATCTCTTAGAAATGTAATACCAAATGGTGGCGCTGACGATGCTGATACATCATGATTACACCGGAATATTATTGGTATAAGAAAACTGAGATAAGTACTCTAAAATGTAAAATTGCTAAGATTTTTATTATAAATTTGCATTTATTGTCAAATATTTGAGTTCTTACAATTATTCGTCGTTATACTTCATATTTTTCGGTAAATCATTGTCACCAGCGCCACCATTTGGTACTACATTTCTAACAGATTTTCGCCTCACTTTTGGAGGCGAAATCAGGCTTAGTTCGGTCGTTCGGTCTTCTGGTTCTAGTTTTCATAAATGATACTTTTAGCGCTAATAGCGTCTCCCCAAACCCAGCCGTAATATATTTGTAACGAATAATATTGACGATCCTTACTTTAACGACTGAAGGAAATTATGGGTGCTTTCCATTTAGTGACACAAGTCGACAAGTATCGTTCTATCTTTGTTACTCATTGAACATAAAAAAAGATAGAACGATGCTTGTGTCGACTTGTGTTACTAAATGGAAAGCACCCTATGATAACAAATAAATTAAAAGCAATTCAAAAGATGGCGATAAATTTAATCGATTACATTTATCATTCGTCGAGCAAAACTTGATCCTGATGAGTCTGATAGATTAATAGATGGCGTGGTCGTATAGACGCTTATTTGAAAACTTAACGTATATTATATGCCTGTATAGATCGTATGTAGGATATTTCTTAATATTTCTGTTACAACTTTCTTGCGATAAAGGATAATTATGGCTCCGGCGATCAAAGATAAGATGAGGAATATATTTCATAAAGTGCAGTTTAATAAAACTGATCATCCACAATACATTAAGCAGCTAACAAAATTATACGAAAGGGTGAGTTTTATTTATGTTTCTCTTTTAGAAATTCTTTTGAATCTCTCTCGTTTAGAACTTTTTATCTCTTATATTGAAGCAATAGTATATATATTTATGATATGTGTATATTTTTTTAGACAAATTTAGATACATTCTGGGAACATTTTGTCTGGTGTCTGAAGCTACCTCTTTCAACATCCCAACAACATCCATATGTTGTTAACACATTGGAATTTTGTGCTAAATTTTGTGTGAGTTTCTATCCATCCTTGGAGAGTGAAACCACAGAACCAATATCGCCATTTCTCAGCAAATTATTTATGTTTCTTTTGTCAAGTCACAATGCTAAGGACAAAGGAGTAAGGTTTCGCATATGTTTATTTCTAAATATGCTCTTAAACTCTATGGGTGACAATGCTTTCATTGACGATACTCTATGTGACCAAATTACTGTCAGTATGATGAATCGATTGATGGATAAGTCACCTAAAGTCAGAGCACAGGCTGTTTTTGCCTTATACAGACTGCAGGATCCATCGGATGAACAATGCCCTGTAATAAAAATGTATCTCTTTCATGTATCTAAAGATCCAAGTGCTGAAGTTCGTAAAGCGGTTCTTACCACTATGGGAAAAAATCAAAAAACTTTACAAGCTGCATTGCTAAGAACACGAGACATTGATGATTCTGTACGGAAAAAAGCATATGAATTTATAAGTAAAATCACAGTGCGTTCCTTGACTATTGAGCAAAGAGAACGCTTATTGAAGGATGGTCTCAAAGACAGGTCTGAGAGTGTTAGGACATGTGTAAATAATGTTTTATTACCAGCATGGCTTAGATATTTCAAGGGAGAGTATATGAATCTTATTCATGCACTGGATGCTGGAATAGGGACAGAGTCTGCAACTTCAGCTTTACGAGCATTATTCAAGTAAGTGCATCTTATAAAGAAAAGAAATATTGATAACATTGATATTTTATTAAATATATTTTTTTTGTACAGACATGCTGATTTGAATACTTTATTGGACCAAGTGCCAGTAGATAAAAATACAAAATTAATTCCATTGAAAAGCTTAACAAACGAAAGTGTTTTATATTGGAAGTGTATAATACAACATCTTTATCGTCTTTCCTGTACGGAAGAAATAGAATTAATGATTCCAGAGCTATCAGAATTTTGCAGATATATATGCGACTTTATTACTCTTATATCTTCTCAGTCATATGAGACATGGGAAAGAGAAAATCAAAAGTTTATTTTACTACAACTTTTTGAAATATCTACAACGTATGATCTCTCAGATGAAGTAGGCAGAAAGAAATTGAATGAAGTGATTATAGATACTTTAATGAGTGATCATTGGTCTACTAAAATAATTGAATGTCTGGTAAGTCATTTGGCAAAAGTGATACCAGAGCCCAGCAATATGCTGAATGCTATTGCTAATGTTATTAGTGAAACTAGGCTACCTTTGAAAGAAAATGCAGTTACTCAGCAAATTACTGCAGAGCAGCAGCATGAGAACAACATGCAAGTGAGTATTGAACTCTAGTACTGTTAAAAAATGATTCTATAAATTCTTAAACTTTTCTTTCAATGCCTTTGATTTTAGAAAGCTAGATTGAAGGTACAAGTGATAGAACTTGAAGAAGAATTGTATCAAACAATCAAGGAACAGAATTTTTTACAAGCTGACAGTCTTAAAGAAAAAATCAATACCTTAAAAGAGGAGATAACTCGATTATCTAAAATATCCGAAACTGTAATAACTGATGATAATAATTTACGAGAGGAAAAAAGTGACACTGCGACTATGATGAAGTGCCTTAATATCTTGTATGTTGCGATGCAATCTGTTCGTATATTAACACCTACACTCAGAAGTTTGATGTGCTTTGTTTTAAATAGTCTTGACGTAAGTATTCATAACTTGTATCATCTGTGTGTATGTGTGTGTATAAAAAAGAATTTTATATTGTATTTTATGCGTTTATTGTCACTTATTATATACTATATATATATATATATATATATATATATATGCTATATATATTATATATAAAATTTTATCTAATTTATTATGTTTCAGCATCCTCACGACAGTGTACATATATTAGCGCTAAAAACATTAGGCGTTTATTGCATTTTGGACCAAGAATTGGCTAAGAAACATATAATGATATTTTTTTATCAATTTTCTCTTGAGCAAGAGAATCAAGAAATATGGGTTATCTCTTTAAAAGCAATATTTGATCTTTTACTTATGTATGGTTTGGAATATTTTGATATATTGCAATCTCCAGAAGACAATTCTGTACAAAATAGATCTGAGAAAACTCGTTCGCTTTACACACATGAGACCAGTAACATTTCTATAAGTAAACGAACTGAAGTGGAAGAAGGCCCTTGCAATTTCATAAAAATTTTAACAGGATTGCTAACCAATGCAGTAAGTAACATTTATTTTTTTATTTCTTTGAAATTAATAAAATATCTGTGCAATTATTATGATTGAAAATTTATAGAATCAAGATTTGCGTACTACTGCAGCAGAAGGGCTTTGTAAATTATTGCTTAATCAACGAATCAATAGCAGTAATCTGATATCGCGCTTGATAATTATGTGCTATAATCCAGTCAACGCCGATGACATTTATCTTCGACAATGTTTAAGTGCTTTTTTTGACTGTTTTGTAGCGCGCGTACTTGATGCACAAGAAATGCTTGAAAGCGCATACTTTTCAACGCTACAAGTTCTTTGTAACGCACCAGACATTAGTCCTCTACGAGAGATTAATGCGAATCATGTATCTAGGTTTATACTCAGTTTAACTCGACAAGGTTGTCAGAAGAGCAGTGGACAAACATTTTACACACATAATAATCTGGCGTTTGCTATACTGGCTGAGATCTTAAGTCCAACAAGTAAGATAGATCAAGAAATTCTTATTAGGTCTTTGACAAATTTATGCATTCAAATCGAAGATGATCCGTCAAAACAAAATCTGCAAAAAGCCATTAAGGACGTTACGAAAATGGTATGTCAATTTTCTTCATATTTTTGTACAAAATTTTTTATATTATAAAATTATTTATAATTTAGATGTAATCTGTGCAATGATATACATACGTATTAATTGCGATTAATATCTGACAGGTGATGAGTTATGATAAACGATTGCTTAAATATATTCAGCAATTTAAACAAAAATTAGAAATGCCCTCTGAAGGAACAGAAATTGATATGGATGTCGAAAGTGAGAGTGAAGAATAAATAACTCATAAATATATAAACGTTTAACTTTGATATAAATGTTTATCTACCAATTAGTAATATGCTTAATATTTATTTATTATTTTCTAATTTCTCGAAAATATCTACATTTAAAAAAGAAACATCGCCGAATATTTGTAGAGAACTTACAATATATATACAGTACATACAATATATTATAGTATACGTATATAAATTTAAAAATCTCTGTATCTCAAATAAAAATTTAATGTAATTATACTCTCTGAATTTTAATACAAAAAGGCATCATGTTATCTCTTGTTAAATTCTTTTTAGAAGACGTTAAACTTGTTTAGAAAATTAATAAAATGATTAAAAGAATTTGTAACAATAAAAATTTAGGTATTTATTTAAATAATCTTAACTTTATCGATTTTTCTGAGATTTATAAATTTTTTGATGTCTGTAACTTTTATATTAGATTTAATATTGATATATCACATATGTGTAAAAAAGCTAATCAATCCAGAAACAAAGATTCTTTTACATATAATAAAGAGATAAATGAAAACAAAAAATGCTTTATTTCTGATTTGATGTTTGGAATTCAAATATATGAATTTATAATTTTTTACTTTGATCCTAATTTCAATACTCCATTGATTTCTCTCATTGATTTATATTTTTATGGGTCAAAATTTCGAGCTTAAGAACGATTGGAATTGCGTTCCTTGAAATTTAGTGAAACGTTTTTGTTTATTCTTTTCTAGTATATACATACATATACGTTAATAGGAAAATGCTGAAAGAGCCAGAACAGGTTGTTGTTTGCTAGTAGTGTATTTGTATCCGTGAATATCCTTTAATACATACGTTTCGGCACATTTGTTTCGGCTATCACTCAGTGTATAATTTTCTCAGTACATCAATAAATTAGTTAAGAACCAGATCTCTATGGGCGCATACAATGGATTGCTGTTATTTTCTTTCCATTTTGTTGTACTACTGTTTTTTATATATTATATATGTATACCAAAAGTTCGAGTCATGAGAGTCTGTGTTTTTGTGGGAGGCTGTGTCGAACTTTTGCTATATATAATATATATAAAAAAACTAATACTACAAAATGAGAAGAAAATAACAGCAATGCACTGCATGTCTATAGAGATCTGATTCTTGACTAATTTATTGATATACTGAGAAAATTATACACTGAAGATGGCCGAAACAAATGTGCCGAAACGTATATATGTATTTAAAGAATAATCACAAAACAAATACACGACTAGCAAACAACAACCTGCTCTGGCTCTTTTTCCTATCAACCTTTTATATAAACTATTAAATTATATATATATATATATATATATTTTTTTTTATATAAACTTTCTCTAATTTGACTAGGGTTAGGGATGTTTATAAAAGATAAATGTTTCATGTCCTTAACACATGTATTTTACTGTATTTCAAAATTATAAAATATATGTTACTATTGATAAGTATACTTATACACTATAATGTATGGTTACAAGGATATATGTATAAATAAAAATAAATAAATGTATGTATATATTACTAACAATAATTATACAACCCAGTGAGAAATAGTACATCGAATTGATATCGATTCGATATCGAAATCATTTCGATGTCGATTCGACGTCGAATTGATGTCGAATTTATCGTTTCTCGCTAGGAAAATATATTTTGGATAGATTTCTATAAAACATTTTTGAAATTGTATATTTTATATTACTTAAAACGTAGTATTTTTTAGAAAAGGTTAGACGTCAATAATCCTTGACAGTATTTTATCATTTACATACTAATTTATCTCAAAACAAAGTATTGATAATTAAAGTGTTAATCATTAAAAAAGTTACTTAAGCAATTATAATAAGTTTACAAATAAATTTATAATAAGTATTTTTTTCGCAATTTCTTTTATTCCGCATTGCGCAAGATTATGACGTCCCTAATTTTACATAATCTACTACGCCAATATATGTCTTTATATCAGGGCATGATACGATTTTCATTCGGACGCTCGTAAAAGCATGATCCCACACAAATGACATGATCTGCGCAACGATGCTGCGTAAAAACTGATTGTCCGCTTAGTGGCTCTCCCTGTCGACACGTTCGCAAACACCAAGGCCGTTTAGATAATCCAGTAAACGTCGTTAATTCTCAATTGCATCGATCTTCGGCTTTGAAACTATTTCCTATGAAGCGTATTTTTCTTTTCTGAAACTAATAGGTATTGAGATCGATATCGACATGATAGTTGCACGTTACGGACATAGAGACAATCGAAAGATTACTATTCCTTTCGCGAAATTGAATATTAAATCCATAATCTAAAAAAATCAAGCATTTCTTTTAATTGCTATGTTCATAATCTTCATTTTTTGCTTCACTTTCAATTTTATGAAAGAGTTGTTGAGGTGTTGTCAGTTTCTTTTAATTAAAGTTTCTATTTTTGAAACAGTTTATGTGTCATTAGCGGCATTTATATATTCGTCGCAAGAGGTGTCTTTAATTGATGAAGAGTAATCTACAAGAGAGAGGTATATGTAATTTATGGAAACGCAGACGTATTATAACAATAAAAAGTAAATATAAACTTAATTTTTAGCTTCATAAATTTTGTGTAAAAAAATTGTAAAAAACATATATATTTTGTAAAAAGTTCATAGAAAAAAAATTTTATTTATTGAATTGTTTGTAATATAATGTTAAAACCGATTGTTATTTATAATTTTTTTTTAAAGGACTTGTGATCAAAACATCCACAATTGACTTTATATTCCATAATAATTATGTGGCGAATTTTTCCAATTCAAATTCGAAATAGTGAGTTTTAGAGTCATGTGTATGCGCACTTGGCACCTGTTCGTTATTGCTGCATTGCTGCACTGGTGCAATAAGTTAGAATAAGACAAATATATTTTTTTTCATTCTAACTTATTGCATCAGTACGACCCGTACAGCAGTGCAGCGACAAAGAACAGAAGGCTTAGTATTTCATCTATTCAACGTTAGAGTGCAGTGCAGTCGTATGTTAACAACATGGCGGGTGTGCTGTTCGAAGATATTTTCAACGTAAAGGATATTGATCCGGAGGGCAAGAAATTCGACAGGGGTGAGTCCATGTCAAAGTTTACATTTAGAGATGTTCGCGTTTTGACTTGTCTTGGCAATGGGCGCGCCATTTTCACTGCCAGAATGATAACGTCTCGCGAGCTGATCGACCTTGCTGATAACGCCGGTATGAGATGAGCACATGGCAATGTAAACAGCTGAGCGTTTTCGATTTTGTCAACCCTCTCAAACGAATCTTATCCATTCTATTCGCTGTTACGTCCGATGACGACAACATCGATTGTTAAAGAGACACTCTCGCGCACAACTATAATTCCGCTTGTCGATCGGCACGGCTGAACCGGCAGTACCGGCGTACCAATGGCGGGTTATTCAAACGCGACTAAATTGACGATCAAATTAGTACCTAAAGATCAAAATTTTCTCTTTCTCTCTTTCTCTTTCTTTCTTTGAAATATGAAATAGAGACTCGGAATTTGTTTTGCCAAACTTTTCAGTGTTCTTTATAGTTTACAGAGATTAAAACTCGTAATTCATAAGAGTTTTGATTTTAATTCTCTGGACACACGCAAGAAGACCCGTTATGTTTCTTAAAATAATTCTAGTTTTGATAATTTTGATTTAAAAAAAAAAAAAAAAAAAAAAAAAACTGATGTTACAATTTATTATTATTTATGACGAACTGAAATTCTCTCTCGTCTCGGAAGACATTTTTAAATCCACATTTGCGTATAACAGGTATCGATATCTCGACGTATTTGTCTCGAAGGACCTCGCGCCCTCGCGGCCCCGATAATCGCACGGCCTTTCTACTCTACGTTTTTGCTGCTCGCTCGTGGACCACGAGAGAGTGGAATTTGCAGAGCGTCGTAGAGAAGGCGACCATGACCGAATTTTCAGCCGGAATATATTGGATCTTCGCTGCGTGTATCGCGCCTATCAATTTTGCCGCACAAATATTATCGATGTGTTAAATTTTTTCTTCTTTTTCTTCTAACGAACGTGTGCTCGAATTATATGTATATTTGGTAGAATGCTTCGTTGAGAGAAAACCGTCTGATTTAATACAGATTGAGATTAGCATATTAATTAAATAGTTTTTAAAATGGTCATTGTAATATTTTCAATAATTACAAAAATGATATTTTTTGTTCAAATGTTATATTATTGTAGCTATTTTTAATTAATTTTTGTTGGTGTGTTTTTACTCGTATTACATTTATATTTATCCTTCAAATATACAAATCCAAAAATGGTTGATAAGAAATAAATATATATCTTGTTATAATATCCTTTTTATTAGTATCCTCCGAGATAGCACAGAAACTTCAAAAAGAACTCAATTGTATGTCACTAATTATGAATTCTTTTTGAGATACAAAAAGAATTCATAATTGGTGACATACAATTGAGTTCTTTTTGAACTCTCTGTGCTATCTGAGATAGTCATTAATGTTATAATATAAAAAATAGCCATTGATGTTATAATATAAAAAAACCACAAAAATATATTATAGTTTCAACAATAGGAAAAGCAGCAGACACGGATATGCATATGTATAATCATTTTCAATCGATGTAATCTAAGTTATGTTTCTGTATATAGGAAAGTTTTCTAGTTATTTGTAAAACCTAGCGGTTATTTCTTTGTACAAAAGCATCCTTTGTACAAAAACATTTACTATCCTAAATTTCTTTTCTGTTTAATATACATTATAGATAGAACTATAATACAAAATCGGTGCTTGCTATCTCTGATTTCGACAATCCAGATTGTTAGCGACAGGTCCATTCGCGTGGCTCAGAAAGAGGGGAAGATGCTTTTCCTCCTCTCTCTCTCTCTCTCTCTCTCTCTCTCTCTCTCTCTCTCTCTCTCTCTCTCTCTCTCTCTCTCTCTCCGCGTTCATCTTTCATCCGCGTTCAATAAAACACATTATTACCATACACGATGTACATCGACCAGCGAACGTTTCTGTCCGTATGTGATTGTGATTTCCAAGTCGATAATTGGGTAGTGCCCATCGCTGGCTGACGAGCGAGCGTCGCAAAACGAGAATGTCGAAAGCGAGAGGGAAAGGGCAGAAGAGCGGAAGCAGAGTGTCTCTCTTTCTCTCTCTCTCTCTTTTTCTCTTTCGTGAGGGATGGAACCGGGTGCTCGCTTACAACCGGTCGATGCAGCGAGAATGCCCGCAGCAGCAGCAGCAGCAGCAGCGCAACGCCGAGCAACACGGCACTCGCATAATATGACGCGACTGCGTTGCTGGGCTTAGGAGGGAGAAAGGGAGAGTGAGTGAGTGTGGCGCGCGCGCGCGCGCGCGTGAGAGAGAGAGAGAGAACGGGAGGATGGTGAAACAGCGTTGCGCGGAGAGCTATGAAGCAGCCGGGACGCATGAATCGCGCTAGTGGGGATTGACACGGTCAAGGTCAGCCTCAGTTCTAAGGTCGCGAGGGGATGTCATCTCAGAAGGGAGCGGCTCCATCTCTGATTCGTTCCTTCCTTTTGTCATCTCTTTCTTGTTTTTCTGCATTTTTGGCTTCGCTTTCGGATCAAGTTGTAAAGCGAAAATGAGCATTCCCCATTGTCTCTTCTAGTTTTGCTTTCCTTTTTTTCCCCTTTACGCTCGCGTGCGTGTCAGCTTGGACTCGTCCGTCCGCCAACTGATGGAAGAACCGTCTTTATTTCTTCATCTCGCGAGCTCTCCTTTGGCCAGTGCAAAAATTCCGAACATTAGAGCAAACGATCATTTAAATATTTCCGCAGACATCTCTATCGATTGGATATCTGATAGTTGGTGAATAAATGAATGATGGCGATCAATCAGATCTTGCTGACTGTCTTACAGGGATCAAAACGAGAATAATTGGTTATCAATAGCGATAATTAATATTAAAAAAGGCCATTTTATAGTTAGGAAATGATAAAATTTACATATGAAGCAGTTATAAATTATGACTAACAAATATAAGCAAATTATTTTATATTAAATGCAATTTATTATTTTATATTGATATAATTATATAACTGTGAACTATAATATCCATTATACAAATTGATTCATGAGTTAAATTATTTCTGTTTCAATCGTTGAAGTAGTTGGAATAATTTACTCAGGAAACTCAAGCAAATCGCCGACGGGCGATAATAATTTCCTCGTTCTCTCCAAGAAATGTATGTTCTCAGTCTATATTCCTCGACATTATTTTTAGATCTAGAAATTTATCACGTGCATGTATAATGTAATGCGTAATCAAATTCTACGAATGATCAAGATGATCAAGACAGTTTTTGTTTAAAAAAATTTTTTGTCACACTTATACGATTTACAGTTTTATCGATTCCACTTTTTGATGATCTCCAACAAAGTTTTGCACGTATGTTATATTGCATTATTAAAATTATAAAAAGTATTAACGAACACACAGATGTATCTTAAATTTGATCGTTATTTTCTATAATCTATATTCTGTTCTTCTGCGCGTTATGTTTATATTTGCTGACAATGCAATTACGTAATAATACTTAATAGAGTTTGTCATATTCCTGAGTAAATATTAACCTCTTCGAGTACATCGGCCGTTAAAATATGTAAGTAGACTTATTGGATTGCGTTTTTTTTCTCTGATATCATTAAGAAGCATGTAATACTACATATAATGACACGCAGCAGTCAAAGAATTAATACTAGAAATGTGATAAATTTTGAATATACTAAGATGAGATATTAAAGCATAGCACAAATGAATAATATAGACTGAAATCTTGAAAACTATTTCGAGTATGCTTCAAGTTACGATATGTCGCACCGGTACGATGATTGGACCGTGCGTTAATGGTTTCTTTAACGATCCAATTAAATGTAAGTATCTCTAAATAAATTATTGGTTAAATCTTCATTATATGAAGTTTTATCGCAACACATAAAATACATAAGAGAATTATCTCCGTGGAATCAGTGCACTTTTTATTCTCAACATTTGTGATTATAACTCCGATTATCTTTCCTTAATTCATCAACAATAGAATTCTGAGAAAAACTTGCTATCGATGTGTCATTATTTGTGTTATTACTTCGTGTTATCGTTTTATTGTAAAAGATTAAAATTATCTAACAAAATATTTTCTGTAAAAAAGATTAAAAAACTTTTTAAGTTTTGTGAACAATAATACATGTAAAATACGCATCAATTTCTTAACCGTTGTACACACACACACACACACACACACACACACACACACACACACACACACACACACACACACACACACACACACACACACACACACACACACATCCGCGCGCGCGCGCTTTACATTGATATTTAAATAAATATTAAGGATACTGGTAATTCTTTATCTGTGTCGAGAAAATAAAAGTGTTCGTAATTTGCCGTGTGTGCTTCCGTGTGCGTTCTTCATTTCATTCGACTTGTTCTTTCGTTCGGCTCCTTTTTTTCTTATCCCGGTGACGACGCAAACTAGGTCACGGAAAAACAGGAAAAGGGAACGTGCACTGAAAACGAAGGTTCTGTTTCTCGTCGTTTGTTTGGTGATTAGCTCGATGTCGTTTGTTAGATTAAGCGGATATAATGCTTTGCATTGTCCGATGTGTTGCAAGAATTCTTTTAGTTTTCTTCATTTTTCTATACCTGAGACACACACATTGTTAGGCAATTGAGAACATCTTACATATTTTTTTAGGAATATTTCTCCAAATGTTTACACAATGTTTCAACCTTGACGGAAAACACAAATGATATTGCTTAAATTTAACATCATTTTTTCATAGCGAGGTTTCTATAAATTCTAAAAGTTCTAATGAAATCTTCATATTGATTAAACGACTAATATTATAAGTTCCTTATTAGTCGTCAGTGATGAATAATCAATTCGTTTGAATTCCTTGTACTGATGTTATTAGTAAAGATTACCGTTGAAATTACTTTCAAATTAACCAAGCACAATTACTCTTTTGGCATAATTACGTTTGTTTTTAAGGTAAATTTGTAAAAAAAACCATGCCGTTTTTACTGAGAAACATTAATATCTTGACATTTCCATTAATAATAAATGAAATGTAAGAGTTGAAGACAATTTTTCTCATCATTTATTTAAATGTCAATTTAAATGGAAACGAAAACTTGGTGCATAAGCCTTACGATGCTGTATAAGCAAATGATTAACACGAGCTGTATCGTCTAGTCAGACTTGTATGCTACTTGTTTTATTGATTTAGACGCTTATACTTTTATGTAACTTTGCGCGCGCGATCGACTTAACGAGATCGGACTCGATGGTGAGTCGAATCGATGCCGTTATCGAAGTAACGGCATGAAACGAGGCGGTAACTGTATGGAGATTGGCTGAACGCTTATGTATGATAAAATACAACGCGCTGCGGCTGGTATCACGGGATTGTTATTATTCCAAGAGACTACGCTATTATATTTCAAAATCTGAATAAATTACTCGCCAGCTATGTCAAGTATGGATTTCTAATGTATATATATATATATATATATATATATATATATATATATATATATATATATATATATATATAGTTGACAGTACGACCAGATATAAATTGTTTTAATTATTACTTTTAGTTCAGAGGTTATTTTTGTAATCTATTTTGTAGTGATTTGAATTTCAAGTGATTGTGACGAAAATGGTTTTTGAGCATATGAATGTGTCGGCTTCGAATGAAAAAATGCCTGAGCTTTCTCTCTAGTATGCTTACTTAGAGTCGAAACATTTCTGTCGCAAAAGAGAGCAAGCGGTAGCAATAATAATAATAAGGCTGAGTAGAGCAGTAGCAAAACAATAGCAAGAGCATTGGCAAAATCGGCAGCGACGGCGGTGTCGGCATGAACTGCGTGAAGTGAGCGGCTTTGCGCGAGATCGCGATTGGCCGTGATGGCATTATTCAACCAATCAGCGTGCATGGCCGCGAGTTTAGCGCGCGCGGAGCCGGTACCGCGGTCGAGGCAGACTTCGTCAGTGTCGAGGTAACGCGCGAATCGGTGAAAAAAACTGACCGATGGATGGATTTGTATGTGCGTACGTAAATTGTGACGCGCACGTGAAACGAGGCGAGGGAATGGCGTGGCGTGGCGTGGTGTATCGTAACGCAATGAAAGAAACGTGACACGTGGCTGTTTCGTAACGACGCGCGACGCGGACGATATTCGGCGAACAAACGCGTTAACGAGACAAAGAGGCGAAGTTAAATCGCGATAGCGAAGGAATAAGCGGCGCGGTGGGAGGGAGAGCAGCGAACGCACGCGATGGAGGCCGTTCGCAGATCTCTGTGAGTGAGGGAGAACGGGAGAAGGGAATGGCGGGAGGAAGGAGGGCGGGAGGGAGGGAGAGTACCCGGCTGCCTTCAGCCTTCAGTTTGGTGTTCGGTGTTGCTAGGCGCGAGGGCCACTGTCAGTAGTGTCAGTGCCAAGGCGGCAACCGGCAAACGGCAACCGGCAACCGGCAACCGGCAACCGGCAACCTTCTCTCGATCGCGAAAATTCAGCCAAGTTCTCGCCATCCGAATCTGCCGAATGTCGCCCATTCTTTCTTCCTATCCTCCATTATCTCTATCTATCTCCGATGGATTTTCGAAAAAACGAGCACCGCCTGTGCTTGTCGAATCCGCCGTTCGTTCGTTCGTTCGGCTACGTCCGCGACGTCCGCGTGCGAAAGGGAACTGACGGCTGAGAACGCAGAGACACGCGAAAATCACGGGATCTCCCTCGGGTTGATGACGATTATTGAATCGATCTGATGATTGTAAGTATCTCATCTCATCCCTTATTCGTTTCTGTTTTTCCATTGATACAATTCTGTGTAATAATTATCGCCATGTTTTATTTAATCTTCTAATGATTAATATCGCAAGATAATTGTCTCTTGTGGTATGTGTGGGTAAAATTGTAGTTTACTAAATAATTAAACTAAAGGAAAAGAAATTTTGCATTAATTTTACAAATATTCGCATTTTTTATTGGTCAGGACATTAAAGATGTATAAATAGTAAAAAAACGAGCAAGTATTCTCATTAACAATGACACTATGAAATATGGAACGTGTCAACTTATGATGGATTTGGTAATGCTTTGCCTGTCGCGTCGCAGCCGATATTTTATATGTATGTAAGACTTTCGGGCCTAAAATGATTTATTTTCGTATATAAAACTTTCTTTGTAGCAAATAATATTTATACAGGATTGGTATGAAAGAGTTGAAGGAAAAGAAATTAAAAATAAACACAAGTACAAATGCGAACAATTTAGGAGAGAGCTACAAATAATTTTTAAAACTACAAATATTTTTTGTGACGATATCTTGTTGGTTCCGGGAACTTGAACGCTACGCTTCTTTTAAGTCTAATGTACGCAGAATAGACGAGCTGCGCAGTTATGTGAATAGAATATCGTGGTTGGATATGGTCTGAAAAAATCGCTCCTGTAGATCGAACTGTATATTAAAGATACATCATCGTCGTCTCGAGAACATCTTTATTTTTACTCTAATAAGTTTGATGAGAAAATTCAATATCGTGTTTCGTGATGTAAAAATAAAACATGTACATAAATATCTTTCACTTGCGAATTGTGGAGTAATATTATATCGAGTACATGTACATATTCTGATTATGTATTATCGTATTGTTAAGTTGTCGATCAACTAAATATTTTACTTTGTAATAAGTGATTCAAGTACATGCATATACGTTTATAATTCTCTTTAAAAAAGCACGTTGAGCCGGATCATTCGTAAAATTTAAAAATGACGGAAGCGGAGGCGGATTATTGGTAAAAGGTAATCGTTAGATTTCCGACATTTTTGTTATCTGACATTTGGTCCGCCTTTGTAGCGAACGTAGCCGAACGATGTTTTCTTCCTTATTTGCGTTTCTGACAATGAGTCACACGCATGTCTGCCGGTTATCTATTCATGCGATCCGCCGACGTGCGCGCACTTGTGTTTTGATGATTATTTATTCGAATGTAATACCCCGAACGAAAAATGCCAACATTTCTGCCTTTGTATCTCTATGTAGACAATTTCAGTTAATAGCAAATTTCTCCGATGAAAGATTATGGGATACTTCTGGATTAGATATGTCTATATATTTTATTTGCCAAATAAATATATCTTTTTAATTAACCTTCTTAAGTTATTTGTATTGCGTGTTACATATGAAATACTATAAGATTTGTAAAGAGAAATAAAGCACGTATTCTTGCTCTTGAAATTTGTAATTAATATTTGCAACACATTTAATTAGAATGCAATTAATCTGTACAATATAAATTTAAAGTATATAAATGTTAATAAAAGTTTTGTAAAAAATTAGTAGTAAAAAAAAAAATGTGTGTCATGATGAATAATTAAAATAAATAAAATTATTGAGACTAGGATTGATTTATGTAAGATGAGAAACTTGGACATTTTTCAGGCGTTTTATTTTGAACATTTGAAAAAAATCACGGCTTCAACTTGGCTTTGACTTCAGAAATTTGATAGTGAAAAATTTGGAGGAAGTTCTACATACCTATATATAAAATGCACAATTAAATTTCGGGTCGAGCATAAATTTTTCAGATTCGTGAACGTATTAATTAAACTGTGCAGCGTGATTTTTGCGGATGGCATCAGGTAATCAGACTCATTCATTTCGCAAGGGATATGTATGTCGATAACAATATCATGAGAATATGCCGCTTACCAATTCTATTACGTCCATCTTTCACACAGATTTGCTCAAGTTGGAAAATATTATAGTCATTGATAAAATCGCAATTATCGCGTGTCTTCTCTAGATTTAACATTACGAGGCTCAAAGAATAGTTCTTTCTACGAGACTTTCCACTAGTTGCTTGAAATTGTAATGGTAAATGAGCATAACATAACTAATGCAATAATTTTTATATAAATAAAAAAGAGATATGATTTTATATATCGGGAGGGAGTGAATGTTTCTTTTTATGGATGATTTTAAGCTTTTATATTTTACATCGTATTGGCAAATGAATGAACTTTCAATTGCCAAGTACACACAATTATACAGATATTAATAAATAGTATCCTTTCTAGCTTGATTGTATATTGTGATCAAAGTAGGTACATTAACATAGAAGCTTATGTTTATTTAATAGAATTAAAAAGATATAGCGTGAAAAATTAATTTAAATTATTTTTTTTTCTTCTGTAATTTTCGCATTAGCAACTGCTTGTTATATAGTTATTTGTTATGCTTTAAAAAAAATTATCTCTTTACAAGTCATATAATTCTTAGTGAAATTTTTTTTTGAAATTGAAACCGAATAAAACTTTTTTCTTACATCGCAGTAACACTTAAAAATTATTAGTGATAAATTGCTTATCTCTGCGAACATTTAAATATTTCCATGATTCTTTTTACTTGATAGTTTTAACATTTGAGAAGTCAAATCTTCTTAAACTTCCAAAAGCAAGAATACTTCTTGTATAATTGTAATAATTTATAAAACAAAAGTATAAAAATTATCTGCAATAATCTTTGTTTTGATCTATTACTAGGTTAATCCACGCCATTATACCGCAAAGATATGACATAATCGAACGTCGTTTCAGCTACATTTTTTCTTTGCACGTGGCGTAATTTGAAAGACCGGTCCCCACCTTGTCTAAGATCGTTCTCTCGGGCGGTCGACCTTGAGACCAGCTGACAAACCGAGGAAAACGAACGAGAAGGAGGAGAAGGAGAAGAATTGCGCAACGCTTCGAAATATCGTGATTTTGAAACTGGCCACCGAGATTCTCGTGTAGTGTCTTTGTCTTCAATAGAGAAATATAATTGAGCCTAACGTATCACGTTCTAAACGTATTAAATATAATATAATAAATTTGTAGATCTGTCTTTTTTTTATGTAGCGTTTATATTTATTTCCGATAATCTAAATTAAAGATAATTCGTAGAAATATTTTGTTAGACGAGTTAAAATAATTTTGATTTATTCTTTGAAAGAAAATATTATTCTAGAATCACTAAGGTTTTCAATTACACATTGATTTTTCTTTAACCAAAGTTGCACTAAATTTTTTACCGAAATGCCATTATGTTGAGCAGCGTTCACATTAGCGTTTCTCATCTTCCGAATCATCGATATTCTCACCGTGACTCTTTTTGGAACGTCTATTACAACAATCTCAATGACTATCGTACAGAAAATCTATCCTCGCGTGGTACGTGTGTGACGTAGATGGAACATTTAGTTTCTCACAAGAATAATCTGCGGTATTTTACGATCCGACATACACATAACTTTTCTTAACCACCAAAACGGAATGTATGACTGGGTCACGAGACTGATCGTAAATTTTTATTTCGTGAAAAAGAAGTAACTTAGTCACAATTATTTTTGTTTTCTAATCGATATAATTCGATCAATTCGATATTTTATTCGAAGATTCATAAACATTTGTGTTACATATCGGTGGGTTTGAATTTTATTAACTGAAAAAAAATGCAAAGAAAAAGATATGATAATAGTTAGATGTAAGGATAAATGGGAAGAGTGAAAGCTTGACAAAAAGTTTTAATTGATATTCTAGAAACAAAAAATATATTTAGTAAAGGTATAATAAGTTAATACGTACAGTTATTGCAATGTATATAAAAAGAAGAATTAAGAAGAATCGAAGGCATTCTATACTTTTCTCAAGTAATAATTGAAATGGTAGTGGATTAGAGCCATTTGTGCAATTTGCAAAATAGTAAAGAAACAATGATATAATAATTTTACTCATTGCAAAAGTGAGATGAGAGACAAAGAACTAAGAATTATCGTTATAGTTTGAAAGCGGTGGTAGAAAAGACGGGTTGGTAG
Source organism: Monomorium pharaonis (assembly GCF_013373865.1). Classification (NCBI taxonomy): domain Eukaryota; kingdom Metazoa; phylum Arthropoda; class Insecta; order Hymenoptera; family Formicidae; genus Monomorium; species Monomorium pharaonis. The sequence goes on from NC_050473.1 coordinate 12,541,332, forward strand.
CGGATAGCAAGAGAACACGGTAAGGTGGGAGAAATCAGGTGGGAAGGGGAGTACTGAGAGAGGGTGGAAACAGCGCCATGTTCGCCCTCTGACGCTCTTTTGAAGGTCAAGGTTTTCCACCCCTCGTTGACTGAGAGAGAGAGAGAAAGACAGAGAGAAGAGGGAAAATAATGAGAGAGGAAGACACACATACACATACACACACAAAACTACGATAGACGCGATGGAGGATGGTTCAGTTGTACGAGAGATGGAGGATGGAAAGGAGAGGAGAGGGGTGTGTAGAGAATATGTACGTGTGTGGGTGGTCGGTCGAGGTAAACTGTAGGATAGAGAGAGGGAACTATAAGGGGTAGTGAGAGCCTGGTGCCTAGTATTTATAGCGCTTGCGAACCGGTCGATAACGGATAGCGACATTGCGCAGTTGGGAAACCCCCGCGTCGAAGCCAGCCCACGCATATCACCCTCTTATCGCCCTCCTGCTGTTTTCTGCCAACCCTTTTGCTTTGACGATTTTTTTTCCTCTCGCCCATCCTTTCTTTATCTTTTTCTTTGTCTCTTTATTAGGAGCTTAAATTTAATTTTTATTTTGACGTGGAGAGTAAATGTTTAATTATCTATTGTGTCGTCTACCTTTCTATAATTTTTTCTCAGGTTTTTAGTAGATTTATTTTTATCCTTGTAGTTATTAGATGCTTTGACAAGAATATTTTCTCTGCATACCTTGGACATAAATAATGATCGATTCATAAAGTATATTTTATTGCGTATCTTTAAAGTATTTTTTATCATTGTTATCGGATATCATCAATATTAAACTTGCTTTTATAAAAATTTTAATAACAAATCCAACATAGAGATTACTGTGATAATTAATATTTTTAGATGAGAGAGGGATAATTAATATTTAAAGTTTTTCATTAAACACAGTGTATTTATCGTCTTTAAAGTATCATAATGCAAAAGCACTATAATGGCAACGTTCAGAAAACACAACCGTTGCACAACAGTTGAGTAATTCGCTAATATAATTGGTCTAAATTTAGAGATCTAACAGTAAGGACCAATGATCACTACTGACCGCTCACTGATCACTTGTGTTTTCTGAACGTAACCAATGACTTCTTTTATACATCTCCCTCTTTTCTTCTATTTACCTTTCTTGAATAATTCACCGGCAAATTTATTGTGGAATCTGTTACCTACTCTCATAGTCCTAAGTATAGCAGCCTTACGTGTATTTTCGATGTAATTCATGGGGAACTTTATTGGAAAATGACCGAATGGCGTGGTAAGATATGTTAAATTAAAACGGCGATTGATTATCTGGAATAAAAACTTAATAAAGAATGACTCATCGCGTAGCGTAATGATTTCGCCATTATATTTTATTCATAAAAATTTTTTAGTTAAACATTTATAAAATATTATATAAAAGATGAAATATGTATATATACGCGTCTTTTTTTAATCGTAAGTGAATATTTGATACATAATAGTGCTACAAACATATCTTAATTAATATCACAAAATGATAGCAAATTATTTGTGAAAGAAGTATGTTTTGAAAAAATATTGTCTAAAAGTTATATAAATATTCAAATAATTGTTTAAATAATATGTAGTATTTGTATGTAACATATGGATAAAGACCTTGATAGTATCATCGATAAAATAACGTTTAAAAACATTTGTTTGTTTGTTCTTATTATTGATTAATTATCGAATGAATTTTGACTTTTGTACCCTATAACAGGTTCTGTACAATAAATTGCAAAGTCTATTGTGAAAAGCATGAATTTGAAATATGGGAAAAATAGAATAGTAAATTTGAGCAAGATAATCATGGAAAAAATAAAAATAAGAATAGAACGAAAGTATAATCCTTTTGAGAGTGGAAGGCAAAATAGGGCGGGGAGAATAGGAAAGAAGGGACTCGGAGTAGGCGGAGTAGTGTGTTGAGGATATAGTGTGGGGGTAAGTGCATTGCCATCCCTTTCGTCTTGTGTGCATCAGGGCGCAATCAGGGATAGCTGGCCGATTTCTTCAAAAAGTGAAAGATGAGAGAGGGATCGTTTTAGTTCGATGCAAATAAATTTAGTGCGATGTAAATTGGAGAGATGAGAAATAATTTTACAAGAGTTCATAAGTTTTCACATTTATCCTATCTGCCGTTCTTGGCAATGTTCTTGAAATAAATATAATAGTCAACAAGTCGAGATTTCGATGCTATGATAATGAATGTGATGGCTTGTGATTAGATTTCAGTTTCTGTATTTGCAAGGGTTGAAAATCGAATTACCGAGATTACAGTAGTTTTTCCGTGTCATGAAATTTACACGAATCCATAATTGATTCCTGCATAAGTTTAAGTGTGCTTTCCAGCAAGACAGTGTAATACAGTGTCCATTAGTGTGAGAAAGAACATATCAGTATCTCTCACTCATACTAGTGGACACTGTGTCTTGCTGGAAAGCACACTAAGTGTATTTAGAACAGATTTTATTGAATACACATTTCGTAAACTTTACTTTCGCTAACGTTAATTAATTTTAAATTTTGTTTATTCTGTTTTTACATCATTAATAACAAGGGATTGATTTGGATAGAGAAGACAAGAAAGTAAAATTCACTTGGTAACTGATTTCGGTAACTTTAATAATTTTATATAGCAGAATTTTTCTTCTACATCAAAAGATTTTGTGTTATTTTTAAATATTTGTCATGTTGCATCAAAGTGATGTATAAAATTAGAATTTTACAAAATATCTGATTCTGATATTCGAATTTCTGAGTTTTTAAGCTACTCATACCTATTCCATCCATTGTATCAATTTTCTACGTCGATGTAACTTTTAATTCCTCCTTTCTTCTTTTCATTGCTGCAGGGAAATAACATTAATACAAATTCGAAAGATATGGAGAAGTATAAACAGTGAAGGTGGGTACATTCTTTTCTCCTCTCTCGATAAGGAGTGGCATGAGTTGGTTGGGGAGGGTGGGCCGCCCTTTTTCGAGGAGAGAGGAGGCATCTCGTTGGAAAATTTACGCCGACGACGCGCGACGGATGGACCGTAAAGGTCGCCGTTGCTGGTTGTCTCCTCTCTTCGGCGCCGTCGCCACCGGTTTGCCCTCCTTCGTAAAGGTTGCCAGCTGAGAGCAACGTCAGCAATGAGAGCAGATCGTAGTGTTGTCGCAGTTTGCCCTGGGGTTAGTTATGTGTTCTTCTATAACCGCGAAACGTGGATTCTTTGAAAGGGAGAAAGTTTTCAATGGCAGAGTATTTATAGCAGTGAAATTTTTTAATAGAAATTGTGAAGTAAGGAACGAGTAAAATGAGAGAGAGAGAGAGAGAGAGAGAGAGAGAGAGAGAGAGAGAGAGAGAGAGAGAGAGAGAGAGAGAGAGAGAGAGAGAGAGAGAGAGAGAGAGAGAGAGAGAGAGAGAGAGAGAGAGAGAGAGAGAGGGGGGGGGTGAGTGAGTGAGTGTCTTCTCTCAGGTAATGCCTCCCCCCTTCTCTCCCTTTCTTCCTCCTTAGGGAGATATGAGATAAAGAGGACGAAATCAGCTGGAGAATGCGTGGGTAGAAGAAAGAAGATGCGAACACATGTCGTCAATGTTCTTCCTAATTCTGTTCTTTTAATGCGAGACTTCAGATCAGATTTATTTTAGATCGACTAGCGATGAAGGATGGATTAATCGGCGAATTACTCGCGTGAGTAATTACTGAAATATTTTCTCGCAGTGAAACGTGATAATTCCTGAAAATTTATAATTTGTATTTTTAGATTGTTTAGTTTTTCAATAAAGATTTCAATAAAGAAATTTTTCTTTGAACAACTCGAAGGAATGTATTGTCTGTACTTCAATGATTGATTTTAAGAAATATCATATTTTTCTAGAGATATTTGATAAGATTTCTTATGATATTATTACACTTTGAAAATGTATTCAAATTATGAGGCATTTAAATAAAAAATTAAATTATGTGATATTATAAAAAATAAATTGAATTATGTAAGACTAGATGCAAGCTCTAGTATATATTTCTTTTTTTAATTTATTATTGACGCTGATCTATGGTGCCAATAATGCTCGCGAGCACTTTCGAGATCAGTCATGCCGCGTGAGAATGATATTACGTCGATATTAAATTATCGCGGTGCGGGCGGTGTCACACATCGACGAAATCAATATCGAGTGTGAGACCTTGAATACCAAGGACACGTACGGCGAGATAAACCCATCGGAGGTGTGACGCGTGCAATTCGCGATCATCCAATTGTTCGTCATTCGATTATGTTACCGCTAAGGGAA